>NC_052164.1:6511236-6694747 GCF_902713615.1 Scyliorhinus canicula
TAGAGAGGGAGAGAGATAGACAGGGAGGAGAGTAGACAGGAGAGCGAGATAGACAGGGGAGAGAGGATAGACAGGGAGAGAGATAGACAGGGAGAGAGATAGACAGGGAGAGAGATAGACAGGGAGAGAGATAGACAGGGGAGAGAGATAGACAGGGAGAGAGATAGACAGGGAGAGAGATAGACAGGGAGAGAGATAGAGAGGGAGAGAGATAGACAGGGAGAGAGATAGAGACAGGGAGAGAGATAGAGAGGGAGAGAGATAGAGAGGGAGAGAGATAGACAGGGAGAGAGATAGAGAGGGAGAGAGATAGAGAGGGAGAGAGATAGACAGGGAGAGAGATAGACAGGGAGAGAGAGATAGACAGGGAGAGAGATAGACAGGGAGAGAGAGAGAGAGAGATAGCAGGGGAGAGAGATAGAGAGGGAGAGAGATAGACAGGGAGAGAGAGATAGACAGGGAGAGAGATAAGACAGGGAGAGAGATAGGACAGGGAGAGAGATAGACAGGGAGAGAGATAGACAGGGAGAGAGATAGACAGGGAGAGAGATAGACAGGGAGAGAGATAGACAGGGAGAGAGATAGACAGGGAGAGAGATAGACAGGGAGAGAGATAGACAGGGAGAGAGATAGACAGGGAGAGAGATAGACAGGGAGAGAGATAGACAGGGAGAGAGATAGACAGGGAGAGAGATAGACAGGGAGAGAGATAGACAGGGAGAGAGATAGACAGGGAGAGAGATAGACAGGGAGAGAGATAGACAGGGAGAGAGATAGACAGGGAGAGAGATAGACAGGGAGAGAGATAGACAGGGAGAGAGATAGAGAGGGAGAGAGATAGAGGGAGAGAGATAGAGAGGGAGAGAGATAGAGAGGGGAGAGAGATAGAGAGGGAGAGAGATAGAGAGGGAGAGAGATAGACAGGGAGAGAGATAGAGAGGGAGAGAGATAGAGAGGGAGAGAGATAGAGAGGGAGAGAGATAGACAGGGAGAGAGATAGACAGGGAGAGAGATAGACAGGGAGAGAGATAGACAGGGAGAGAGATAGACAGGGAGAGAGATAGACAGGGAGAGAGATAGACAGGGAGAGAGATAGACAGGGAGAGAGATAGACAGGGAGAGAGATAGACAGGGAGAGAGATAGACAGGGGAGAGAGATAGACAGGGAGAGAGATAGACAGGGAGAGAGATAGACAGGGAGAGAGATAGACAGGGAGAGAGATAGACAGGGAGAGAGATAGACAGGGAGAGAGATAGACAGGGAGAGAGATAGACAGGGAGAGAGATAGACAGGGAGAGAGATAGACAGGGAGAGAGATAGACAGGGAGAGAGATAGACAGGGAGAGAGATAGACAGGGAGAGAGATAGACAGGGAGAGAGATAGACAGGGAGAGAGATAGACAGGGAGAGAGATAGACAGGGAGAGAGATAGACAGGGAGAGAGATAGACAGGGAGAGAGATAGACAGGGAGAGAGATAGACAGGGAGAGAGATAGACAGGGAGAGAGATAGACAGGGAGAGAGATAGACAGGGAGAGAGGATAGACAGGGAGAGAGATAGACAGGGAGAGAGATAGACAGGGAGAGAGATAGACAGGGAGAGAGATAGACAGGGAGAGAGATAGACAGGGAGAGAGATAGACAGGGAGAGAGATAGACAGGGAGAGAGAGGGGTGGAAAAGAGAACAAGAGTGCGGGTGGGAGAGCACGGGAGGGAAAGAGTGAGACACGGGTTCAATCCGACCTTGGTTGACTGTGTGGAGTTTGCACGTTCTCCCAGTGTCTGCGTGGGTTTCGTCTGGTTTCCTCCCACAGTCCAAAGATGCGCAGGTTAAGCCATGCTAAATCGTCCCATTAATGTCCAACAGTTAGATGATGTTACAGGGACGGGGTGGGGGTGTGGGTCTGAATAGAGTGCTCTTTCAGATGGTTGGTGCAAACCCGATGGACCAAATTGTCCCCTTATGCCCTGCAGGGATTTGAATATACTCCAACGGTTGCCGAATGGGAGCCAGGGCATCTTCCATCGACTTGGAGGTATCCAGGCGCCATTGCTTCTCAAGTTCCGCTGCCAAGTTGCCGGTAAGCATCTCGGTCATTTGTGGAGTGGCTGGAGTCTCAGCAGCAGCTTGCACCATTTTTTCTCCACCAAAGAGCCCCGAGAAGTCTCCGATTCCATCAACGAACTTCTGCCTTCAAATTTCCTAACCCTGGTCCTTCTGGGCATTTCCCTTATGTGGACACCTTATACCATCAATCAAGTGCGATTTTAAGCAAAAATGCCCCCATAAACTGGGCAAAAAGGGCTAAAACTACCCTGGCTGGAGCCATCTGGTGTACAACTTCCCCCTACATACTGCCAATGGGTCGAAATTCATCTTTAATAACTAGACTAGCAGATCAACAACTTTCACGTACCAGCCCAACATGTGTGTGCAACCAGGTTAAAATACAATTTACATTATCACAGTCTGACTTTCTCCTCAATTGTCAAGGGATGCCAAAGCCTGCCTACATGCCTCTTATTAGCATATTCCTTTATATTGTCTTTTGGCTGCTAGTCTCTCCAAGAATAGATTCCTGACATGTGGCAATGAGTTTCTTTACCAACTAAATAAGGCTAAAGTAGATACTTTGAACCATGCTTGTGTATGAAGTGCTATAGTTCCTAAAATTTCATTTTTCTTGCTTCCATAATTATCCCTCAAAATGGCCTGTTTAGAATAATTTTTTAAGATTCCTTGAAAATGTCAACCTTTGTAAGGAAATGCAACACAATGACAATTGTCAGCATGCGCCAATTTTTACCATGCCAAATTGAGAATTTGGTAAACTGCAAAGACCTTGCCTAGATACATCTTGTGTCACTACCACAAGATGAATAATATCCAGTTTGTGACGTCACAGCGGTATTTTACAAACTCTTCCATTTTACCAAAGGTTGTTCCAGGAACAAGAAATGCCAAAGGAAAAAATGCTAAAGTGAATTAACAGCAATTCCTGAAACTGCTGCATAACCTGCATCACCTTTCATGCTTAAATATGTATCTGTAGCATCACATGCACCTTTCTGAAGCTGAAGCACAGCACTTTGTTTTCACAACTTTAAAACAGAATAAACAATATTATTGCAAAGTACAATGTATATTGGACACAATGTCCTCGTTATCTCTGGAGATTATTTTTCCATAATTCTGCAATAATGGCACTGCTGTTAATCTTTTTACATTAACATCACACACCAAGGACACTGATCATAGACCATTCAACATCCTGAACAACAGACATTATTAAAAAGTTTGGCCAGAGTAATCTTCTGCCATGAAATGTAAACCAAAATTCACTATAAAAAGATACCACTTAAGCAATTACAATGCCATGCTTTAAAACCTGTGTTCAGATTACCATTGTATGCTACACAAGTTTAGCTTTGAGGGTTTAAAACACCATCTGCAGTTCTCTGTCAAATTGCAGCTTTGTAGTCACCTCTGGTACCCTGTAGATAAACCGGTTGGCTGTCTATCCATTCTAGACCATTTGTTTCACCCATTGCATTGCAATGTTTATTTTTAATTATAACTTTATAAGCTTTAAAAGGACTACAGAAAATTATATCTGCATATTATATTCACCTAGGTCTGTGGCACAGATTAGAAAACAGCAGACTTTTCATGAGTGACTCTACCACTGCTCTAAAGTTGTGGATTCTGGTCCATGTATAATCTTGAGTTTATATTGATGTACCCACATCAAAAATAAATTCAATAAAATCAAGACTTAATTCTTTACTCATTTAAGACAAAACATTGAGGTTCTGATGAATCTGAACTGCATTGTGTACATGTTCAACAAACATCAGCTTGGCACAGCTATTGCCGCTTTTATGTGGGTCATAATGGTGTACAGCTTAAACCCAACACTAAAATTTGAATACATAATCGATGCTGACATTCCAGTCTTACATTGAAAACTACAGTATTGGAAGAGATGCTGACCTTCAAATGAGGTTAAACTACTACTACTAATAATAATAATCTTTATTATTGTCACAGGTAGGCTTACATTACCACTGCAATGAAAACCCCCCAGTCGCCACGCCTGTTCGGGTACACCGAGGGAGAATTCAGAATGTCCAATTCATCTAACAAGCGCATCTTTCAGGACTTGTGGAAACCCACGCAGACACGGGGAGAACATGCAGACTCTGCACAGACAGTGACCCAAGCCGGAATCGAACCTGGGGCCCTGGCGCTGTGAAGCAACAGTGCTAACCACTGTGCTGCCGTGCCACCCTGTTTGCTCATTCAGGTGGATATTAAAAGCTGTAATTGGAAGACTGGAGTGTTAGTATTCTGGATAGATTAGATTAATTTGGACAAAGGGACTTCTTTATCCAAATCTACCCGAGAATGTGAACATTATATATATTTTTTTAAATCTGTATTTGGAACACACAGCCAAACATTCTGATGCACATTATTTGATATAAAATAGTAAATAATGTAGTCAAGCTAACAAAGTTACTAAATCTGTTTTTTTTTAAAGTAACTAATTTACTTCAAAATTTCTGACAGTAAAGATCAGATTCCAAAGCAATTTTGATTTTAATTCCAATTTATCCCGGATCAGTACTTCAGAAAACTCCCCAGTACAAGTAGCAGTTACATATATTACATATAGTTTATGATTATTTAACCACGTATACAGAATTTTACATCCAAAGTGAATTGGGATAGTCATTCAGCCCTGCGCTGGCACTCATCAAAGAGGTATCCATCGTGTCCCATTCCCTGGCCTTTACCCTACTTACCCTTCTTACTTTTAAAAATGTTTATCAAGTTTCTTCCGAGAAAGCATTATAGGTGCCGCTTTGAACAGTTTCCAGGAAAGCAAACTAATTTCCAAAAAAATTCACCTAAATTTCCTTTCAGCCTTTTGTTTCTCTTAAATTTAGCAAAATGTTACAGTCTCATGGAAATAACTCATACATTTACTTAAATAGCAGAACTCCACTTAGCTTAATATAGTCTATTGAAAAGCGTAGTTTCTCTGGCCTTTTATTAATACAGCCACTGTTCCTTAGTCTTATCCGAGTGAATCTCATCTGCAGCCTCTCGAAGGTTTTGACATCTTTCCAGAAGCAAAGTGCCCAAAACCTGAACCAAAATTTTGAGACGCAATCAATAATTTCTGCACAGTAGCATAATGGTGAGCACAGTTGCTTCAGCTCCAGGGTCCCAGGTTCAATTCCTGGCCTGGGTCACTGTCTATCACATTCTCCACGTGTTTGCGTGGGTTTCCTTTGGGTGCTCCGGTTTCCTCCCACAGTCCAAAGATGCGCAGGTTAGGTGGATTGGCCGTGCTAAATTGCCCTTAGGCAAGGTGGTTGATCGGGTGGAGGTGTGGACTTTCCAAGAGCCGGTGCAGTCTCGATGGGGCGAATGGCCTCCTTCTGCACTGTAAATTCTATGATTACCTGTTTTTATACGAATACAACATGCGAAAACCTCAGTCACTGCCAGGCCTAGAGTGTTTCGAGCAATTTCTGTTTATATTTCAGATGAAGGTAGTTTGCTATATATTTTCTTTACAGCCGTACCATGCTTTACTAGTAGTTTCAAAGATTTGCATCATTGAAACCTGAAACTACTCTGCTCAAATTCCAATCTACTATTAATTGTATTTTTCAATTTTCCAAAAAATGTATCATCATTCATTTCTCAGTATTAAATTTAATCTTAAATTTGACTGCCTAATTTAGTAAACATTTAGCATCCCTCCGAAATCTGTTGTGACATGGTAAACATGCTCCCTTTTGCGGCAAGTGTCTGCAAACTTTGATATGTACTGTGCTTTATGTACTGTGCTTCTTTGTTCAAGTAATGATCTCAACTCAGATATCTGGCTGAATCTTCCATTCTGAATATTCATTAACCACTACTCTGTTTTCGGTCCCTTAACCAACTTCTGATTCATGCTGCTCTATTGTCTATTTTCGTTTTAATATTTTATTTAAGGCATTTTCATATATACAAACAAAAGCAGTAACCATATAATGATACAAACAGCCAATACTCACTCCCCCTCCTCTCCTTATACCACACCCTTCTCCCAATCTGCCTTACCCATTTTAATCCCCTTACCCCCTCAATCCTCCTTAAAGAAATCAATAAACGGCTTCCACCTCCGAGTGAACCCATCAACTGACCCCAAAAGGACGAACTTGACCTCCTCCAGCCTCAGGAATTCCGCCAGGTTGCACACCCACACACCTGCTTTCGGTGGCTCAGAGTCCCTCCACCTGAGCAAAATCAGTCTCTGGGCTATCAAGGAGACAAAGAACAAGTCACCGGCCTCTCTCATCCCCTGGACTCTCAGGTATTCAGACACCCCGAATATTGTCACCTCTGGTCTCAGGGCCACCTTCATCCCCAGCACACGGATATTACATCCTCAAACTCCTGCCAGAACCCCCCTCAACTTCAAACATGCCCAAAGCATGTGGATGTATTTTGCCAGAAAGGAGATACAGAACTTCCCGGTGGAGAAGGCCTCCACATTGCTGGAGGAGGTGCTGACGACAGGGGGACTGGAGAAGGGGGTAGTGTCAGCGGTTTACGGAGCTATTTTGGAAGAGCAGAAGGCACCACTGGAAGAGATCAAAGCAAAATGGGAGGAAGAGTTGGGAGAGGATATGGAGGAAGGGTTCTGGTGTGAGGTGCTCCAGAGAGTGAATGACTCCACCTCGTGCGCGAGGTTGGGGCTGATACTGCTGAAAGCGGTATACAGAGCACAACTCACGAGGGCGACGGTGAGCCGATTGTTTGAAGGCGTAGAAGATGTGCGTGAACGTTGCGCCGGGGGAGGGCCGCCAGTCATGTTCATATGTTTTGGTCCTGTCCAAAGCTAGAGCATTACTGGAAGGAGGTTTGTAGGGTAATTTCTAAAGTGGTGCATGTGAAACTGGACCCGGGCTAAGCTCGGCATGGATTAACGAGGTCTTCAAGGATTTTTATGGCAAACTGTACTCCGGGGGGGGGGGGGAAAGAGAGAGAGAGGAGAGAGAGAGAGAGAGAGAGAGAGAGAGAGAGAGAGAGAGAGAGAGAGAGGAGAGGAGAGAGAGAGAGAGAGAGAGAGAGAGAGATGAGGCAGTTCCTGGACCATCTGAGGTTTCCACAGGTGGAGGAGGGTCGAGTAGAGGGATTGGGGGGCCCCGATTGAGATGGAGGAACTGGTTAAGGAGTTCAGGGGTATGCAGATGGGACCGGATGGGTATCCTGTAGAGTTTTACAGGAAATTCTCGGAGCTGCTGGGTCCGCTGTTGTTGAGGACTTTCAATGAGGCTAAGATAAAGGGAACCCTTCCCCTGACGATGTCGCAGACTCTGATCTCGCTTGTCCTCAAGCGAGACAAGGACCCGCTGCAATGTGCTCCTATAGGCCGATTTCACTCCTTAATGTGGATGCAAAGCTGTTGGCTATGTCCAAGGTATGCGGATGACCTGCTCTTGTATATGGCGGATCCAGTGGAGGGGCTGGGGGAGGTCATGCAGATTCTTAGGAATTTTGGAGACTTTTCGGGGTATAAGCTGAATGTTGGAAAAAGCGAGCTCTTTGTGATACAGGCGAGGGGCCATGAAAAGGTGGTGGCGGCGACACTGAGGATTTGGGGGGGCAGTGGAGACGGCACAGGGGAGAGGTAGGGGCTTCAGTCTGGGCCCCGATACGGAATAATCACAGGTTCGCTCCCGGCAGAATAGACAGGGGGTTCCTAAGTTGGCACAGGGCGGGTATCAGAAGGATGGGGGACTTGTTCATTGATGGGACTTTTGCTAGCCTGGGGGCGCTGGAGAAGAAATTTGGGCTACCCCGGGGAACAATTCAGATACATGCAGGTTCGGGCGTTCGTGAAAAAGCAGGTGGGGGAATTCCCACTGCTGCCTGCCTGGAGGATGCAGGACAGGGTGGTCTCGGGCGTGTGGGTAGGGGGATGGCAAGATATCGGAAATATATCAGGAGCTGCAAGAGGCGGAGGAGGCCTCGGTGGAGGAACTGAAGGGCAAGTGGGAGGAGGAGCTGGGCGAGGAGCTGGATGAGGGCCTGTGGGCTGACGCCCTGGGCAGGGTCAATTCCTCCTCATCTTGCGCCAGGCTTAGCCTGGTTTAGTTTAAGGTGGTGCACCGGGCGCATACGACAGTGGCGAGAATGAGTAAGCGGCGGCGGATGGATTTCATTTGTAAAGGGCAAATCCCCCACCTTATTTTGTTAAATGGTTGAACTGTTAAATAGTTAAGTTGTTTTCTGTTTTACTGTTATGTTTTCTTTTTGTAGTGGCTTGTAAACATTATTGAAAAATTTTGAATAAAATAAATTTTTAAAAAAAGAAACTGGACCCGGGCCCCCGGGAGGCCATATTCGGGGTGTCGGACTAGCTAGGGTTGGAAACGGGTGCAGAGGCAGATGCTGTAGCCTTCGCCTCGTTGATCGCCCAAAGGCAGATCCTGATAGGCTGGAAAGCAACCTCTCCACCCTGTGCCCTGGCGTGGCGGGGGGACCCGTTGGAATTCTTGACTCTTGAGAAGGTTACGTTTGAACTGAGGAGAAGGATGGAGGGGTTCTGCAATTCATGGGCATTATTTATTATGCACTTGCAAGAACTGGATAACATTGAACATTAGTTGGGGAGTGTGGGTGGGTGGGTTGGGGGGAGGGGGGCTGTGTGTGTTAATGGCAACTATGGGTGATCCCTAATTCCTTTTTGACATTTGTTTGTGTGAATATGCGGGCTAATGTTTGGGGTTTGGTGGGAGGATGGGATCGTTGTTATTGGTATGGGGATTGACATATTTGTTTCTGATTATTGTTTATTGTTGGTGGGTGTAAATTTGGGAGAAAATGTGAAAAAAGGAGAATAAAAATATATTTTTTTAAAAACATATGGACGTGATTTGCGCCTCCCCTCACGCACCCCATCAAAAAAACTACTAATCTGTGCTATCGTCATATGTGCCCTTGCCACATTCTCTTTAATATACCTTCCACATTAGATTACCTTAGAAGTCTAAGTAACAATTATATCCCATATTGTGGCCGACAGAAACTTATCCACCATCAGCGTTTGCTGATGGTTGGCCTATGGCATTCTAGTTATCCTTTCTCCCCCTTTGCTCGAAGGTCTTAAATTGATAAGCCAGCAATTCCTCTGGCAAAATGTCTTTGTCTAAGTATGTTTGAACAGTTATGGTCAAAGACAGTTAATTCCTCTTACCATTCTGAGAGGCTTGTTCCTTTTTCACTGAGTTCCACTATTTTTTTCAGTATAACTTCCTTATCAAGTTATCCTAACTAAATGCTCTAATCGCTCCACCTGAATTTTCTCAATTCTACTACCACAAATTTCCATAAAAACTGAGGGAAAGAACACATTGCGTCTTTGCCATTGCTTTATCCTCTCATTTCCAACTATCCTTACCCTTAATATAATTTTACAATACTGTATTAGACCATATTTCTTCTCATAATACCTGCCATACAAAAGTAATGCAAATTTGAATTGAAAAGAGGAAACCTCTCCCCAAAAGGCATCATTAATTGCTTGTGCAATTGAAAATTTTTACGTTAAAATTTATGGGTGTGTTTGGGAAGACATAAAGAGATATGGAGCAAAAACTCTGTTAAATGAAATTAAATTAAATTAAATTAAATTGAGATACAGATCAGACATGTCCCCTAACAGAATGGCAGAACAGGATTGGAAGCATGAATGGCCTACTCCTGTTTTATATTCGCACGTTCTCTTCTACCATTGTACTCTTTTTCTACTCCACTTCCTGTTTTCTATAATGCACTTAATTTTCTCACGTGTTACTACTCCTAGATCATTCGTATACCTCTTCCAAGTTTCATTGTAATTTGAGATTCCCTAGATCTCCTGGGACATAACATTAATTTTCCACTCCAGGGGAGACAGTCGCACAATGGAGGGCTCCCATTCGGGAACGGCATTTTCGGGGATTTAAGCCCGGCCCCAGGGTCCACGGAGGCGGCAAAAGCAGGAAGAAGGCACAGAGGAGGCACAGTGAAGGCACAGCAAAGGAAAATGTCGAGGGTGAGCAAAAAAACGGCAGTAAAAAAAACAGCTGAAGGTCCGTCGGGGAGTGGAAAGGTCACCACGGGGTCACCAAGGAAAATGCAGGCTGGAGCACCAGGGGAGGCCGCATTGCTTACGGCTGAAGAAAGAAATAACTACGGTGATGGCTGCAGAATTCGATAGGCAGTTTACAAAATACATGGAGACAATAAGGAAGGAGATGAGGAAGGTTTTGAGTGTGCTGGTGGAGGACGCGATTTCCCCAGTGACGATGGTGGTGGTGAGCGCAGTGGCGGAGATGTGGGAGCAAGGGGAGGCACTGAAGGAAGTGGAGGTGACATTATTGCAGCACGGTGATCAACTTACCTCAATGGTGAAGGAGATGTGGAAGGTGATGGAGATTAACAAGAATCTGCGAGGAAAAATGGAAGACCTGGAAAACAGATCCAGGCGACAGAATTTGAGGATTGTGGGGCTGCCCGAAGGAGTTGAAGGGCCGAGGCCGACTGAGTATTTTGCCGCGATGCTGGCAAAGCTATTGAGGGAGGGGGAGGATCCCTCCCGATATGAACTGGATCGGGCTCATCGGTCGTGGAGGCCTGTACCAAAGGCAAGTGAGCCGTCAAGGGTAGTGACTCTGTGCTTCCGTAGATACAGTGTGAAGGAGAAGGTCCTGTGCTGGGCCAAGCAGTGGGCTGGAGTTGGCATATGTGTATACCAGGACTTTATGGTGGAGCTGGCGAGGCAGGCTGCTTTCAACCGGGTGAAGAGGGCACTGTACATTAGCAAGGTGCAGTGCGGCATTGTATATCCAGCAAAGCGGAGGGTGATTTACAAGCTCAAGGACTTTTATTTTGGAACGGCGGAAGCAGTGGAGGAGTTTGCGAAGGCAGATGGACTGTGGCAGCACTGAGGAGTTTTACAAGAGGCAGTGGACAGGAGGAGTTGGAAGGGGGTGGGGGTGTTTACAACTCTTGGGTACCATGTATGGTACTCTTTCAGAGGTTGGCTGGCGTTGAGCGGGGGGGGGGGACTCTATGGTGACCATGGGCGGTCCCGGACTCCTTTTTCTCCTTTGTTTTTTGTTTCCACCGTGGGAGGGATCATTGTTATTGTTAAGGGGATTGATTTTGTATTTGTTACCATTTACTGTCTGTGGGTGGGGTGTAAATTTTGAAGGAAATTGTGAAAATGGAGAGTTAAAACATTTTTTTTAAATTCCACTCCACACACTCCTAAGCATCGCGTGCTCAAATGTAACAATGCAAGGTACACACAAAATAGGACTACAATGACAAGGAACAGGAAATATACTGTTGGATTAGTGCAATGACATCATGCCCCATATATCAGGCCAGCATACCTCTACTTCCAATGTTTAGAAACATTTTGGTCACTCTTAAATTAAGACTGTGAAATCAGTCACGTGCAATGGAAATCTGAACAACTGCTGGAAAACAGCAATTCCAAATTGAATGCATTCCAGGCTGACATCTGTTTTAAGGAAAGGGATTTTCATCCCATCTGTCTAGGATGAACATGCACCAAGATCTCAGAGGTGGAAGCAGAATCCCTCTAGTTCTTGATGCTCTCTTAGAAACATAGAAATACAGAGAATACTCACGTTGATGCAACAGTCAAGAAAGCCCAACAACGTCTCTAATTCCCACGGAAGCTAAATAAATTTGGAATGTCTGCATCGACCCTCACAAACCTCTTCAGATATGCAATAAAGAGCATCCTATCTGGCTACATCACAGCCTGGTATGGCAACTGCTCGGTTCAAGGTCGCAAGAATCTACAGACTTAGTGAACTCAGCCCAGCGCATCACACAAACTTGCCACCTGCACATTGATTCTGTATACACCTCTCACTGCCTCAGGAAGGCAGACAGCATTATCAGAGACCCCTCCCACCCAAGCATTGCCTTCTTCCTGACCCTTCCATCAGGCAGAAGCTACAGACGTCTGAAGACTCGCACATCCATACGTAGGAACAGCTTCTTCCCCACAGCAACAAGACTCCTCAACGACTCCCCCATCGGAATGATCTGTTCCCTGTAAGGACACTATTCACGACGCCCTATGCTGCTCTGGCTCATGTATTTGCTTTGTTTGGCCCCTTGTTCCCCACTGTAACCAATCACTGTTTTGTTCTCTGTTGATTATTCTTGTGTCTACTATGTTTATACGGTGTACGTTCCTCGGCCGCAGAAAAATACTTTTCACTGTACTTCGGTACATGTGACAATAAATCAAATCAATCAATCAGAATAGGAGGAAGAGGCCATTCAGTCTGTCAAGCCTGCTCCGCCATTCATAATGATCATGGCTGATCATCCAATTCAATAGACAAATCCTGCTATCCTTCCCCTCATATCCTTTGATCCGCTGCGCCCTATAGTCTTGAGTGGGAACAATCTCTCACTATATACCCGATCCATACCCCTCATGATCTTGAATAACTCTAATAAGTATCCTCTCAGCCTTCTTTTTTCCATGGAAAACAGTCCCAACCTCTCAGTCCATCCTCATAGTGACCATTTTTTCTTCATCCCTAGTATTATTCTTGTGAATCTCCTCTGTACTCTCTCCAATGCCTTCACATCCTTCCTCAAGTATGGGGCTCAGAATTAGATGCAGTACTCCAGGTGAAGCCTAAATAGTGTCGTATACAAGTTCAACATGACCTCCTTACTATTGTACTCAATTAATAAAGCTCAAGATACTAGGCTTTATTGGCTGCTCTCTCAACATGCCCTGCCATCTTCAATAACTTGGATGTACAAATACACCATGGTCCCGGTGATCCTGCACTCCCTCTAGAGTTTCTCCCTTCATTTTATACTCTCTCCATATTCTTCCTGCCAAAAGGAATCACTTCACACTTCTCGATTTTGAACTTCATCTGCCAAACATGTCTATGTCCTTCTGAAGTCTATTTGCATTACATTGACAATGTTTTTTTTCCTTTCTTTTAAATTTAGAATACCCACATCATTTTTTCCAGTTAAGGGGCAATTTAGCGTGGCCAATTCACTTACCCTGCACATTTTTGGGTTGTGGGAGCGAAACCCAAGCAAACACGGGGAGAATGTGGAAACTCCATACAGACAGTGACCCAGAGCCGGGATTGAACCTGGGACCTCAGCGCCCTGAGGCTGGAGTGCTAACCACTATGCCACCGTGCTGCCCTACAGTTGACAAAGTTAACCAGAACAGCAGATAATATTGCAAAATCAAAGCAATCTCCAGGGCCAATTGAAATATATCACTTGTCTCACTTCAAATATAGTCTCAGACAACTGAAGATACAAAATAGTTCTTAGGTCTCTATATTCGAGGTGACAATTCAGTTACAATCTCTACACTGTATACGTTTTTTATTATATCATTGCTGCACAATTTGTGAACAATGTTAGGTTTGTGAAATTTATCCCTGGCTTAAGACAATAAACATGAATGCTGTAGCTAGAATTCCTTTCCGGTCTTTCCTATTGCAGTAGCTGAGGGTTTAATTTATGACTTAATTAAGGGCCTTTGAACTTTGTTTACATTTTTATTCTCCAGGACTGTTATGCAACAAGGCTCTATAAAGCATCAACAAAGTAGTCCTATTCGAACAGGAGATCCCAGCAAGTTTCTTGCATTCTGCAACTATTAGATTTCATGTGCCGCCAGTTGTGCTCACATGCAAATTTGGGGCAAAGTTCTCTAGTTTTTCATCAGAATCCTCCATCGTTCTATCATCACCATCCCTCCCCTGCACCCCTCATTCATGATCTATACAAATGACCAGCTTGGACTGTGGTTTTGAAGCTGGTAACTTTTACAAGTTAGAAACAAGAAATGCCTCAGCATTTCCATTAGCCATTGCACATAATACCTAGCTGCAGTCCAACTCACTCCCTTGATAATGTTGGTTTCCTTTCAGCCTAATCACTGAAAGACCTCCAAGTCTTACCTAGACTGCTTTAGGTTTGGGTTGCTGTTTTCATGCAGGTCTGCAAGTCCAGGTAGACCATATCATAGCACCATTTGGAATTCACTTTCTAAAAAAAGTCAACAAGGTGGTCAGACAGAATTTCACCTCTGGAAAATGAGCTGGCTGCTATTTACTTAGTACTGGCACATAGCTGAACCTCAAATTTGTTCACAATTATCAATTCCATAATTTAAAGAAAAGATACTTTGTAGAACCTACAGACAATGAAGTACTCTAAAAGTGGAGTCACGTTCATGATATATTTTACTAGCTTTTTTAGCAAGGTCGACTTAACTGGTTTGATTTTGCCTTTTTATGGAAGTAGAAAATAGACTCGCCTGGATTTTACTCTAATAATATTAATAGTAAATAATAATCAAGTAGGCTTACATTAACACTGCAACGAAGTTACTGTGAAAATCCCCTAGTCGCCACATTCCTGCACCTGTTCGGGTACATGGAGGGAGAATTCAGATCGTCCAAATTAGAACAAATAAAGAACAAAGAAAAGTACAGCACAAGAACAGGCCCTTCAGCCCTCCAAGCCCGTGCCGACCATGCTGCCCGACTAAACTACAATCTTCTACACTTCCTGGGTCCGTGTCCCTCTATTCCCATCCTATTCATGTATTTGTCAAGATGACCCTTAAATGTCACTATCGTCCGTGCTTCCTCCACCACCTCTGGCAGCGAGTTGCAGGCACCCATTACCCTCTGTGTAAAAGAATTACCTCGTACATCTACTCTAAACTTTGCCCCTCGCACCTTAAACCTATGCCCCCTAGTAATTGACCCCTCTACCCTGGGGGAAAAGCCTCTGACTATCCACTCTATGCTCCTCATAATTTTGTAGACCTATATCAAGTCGCCCCTCAACCTCCGTCGTTCCAGTGAGAACAAACCGAGTTTATTCAACCGCTCCTCATAGCTAATGCCCTCCATACCAGGCAACATCCTGGTAAATCTCTTCTTCACCCTCTCTAAAGCCTCCACATCCTTCTGGTAGTGTGGCGACCAGAATTGAACACTAAACTCCAAGTGTGGCCTAACTAAGGTTCTACACAGCTGCAACATGACTTGCCAATTCTTATACTCAATGCCCCGGCAAATGAAGGCAAGCATGCCGTATGCCTTCTTGACTACCTTCTCCACCTGTGTTGCCCCTTTCAGTGACCTGTGGACCTGTACACCTAGATCTCTCAATTTGTAAATACTCTTGAGGGTTGCCACCCAGGTTAATAGGGCTGTTAAGAAGGCTTATGGTGTGCTAGCCTTTATCAGTAGGGGGATTGAGTTTCGGAGCCACGAGGTCATGCTGCAGCTGTACATAACTCTGGTGCAGCCGCTCCTGGAGTACTGTGTGCAGTTCTGGTCACCACATTATAGGAAGGATGTGGAAGCTTTGGAAAGGGTTCAGAGGAGATTTACTAGGATGTTGCCTGGTATGGAGGGAAGGTCTTACGAGGAAAGGCTCAGGGAATTGGGGTTGTTTTCGTTAGAGAGGAGAAGGCTGAGAGGTGACTTAATAGAGACATATAAGATAGTCAGAGGGTTAGATAGGGTGGACAGTGAGAGACTTTTTCCTCGGATGGTGATGACCAACACGAGGGGACATAGCTTTAAATTGAGGGGTGATAGATATAGGACAGATGTCAGAGGCAGTTTCTTTACTCAGAGAGTAGTAGGAGTGTGGAACACCCTGCCTGCAACAGTAGTAGACTCGCCAACTTTAAGGGCATTTAAGTGGTCACAGGATAGACATATGGATGAAAATGGAATAGTGTAGGTCAGATAGGCTTCAGATGGTTTCACAGGTCGGCGCAACATCGAGGGCCGAAGGGCCCGTACTGCGCTGTAATGTTCTATGTTCTATGTTCTACCATTCACTGTATATTCCCTACCTGCATTAGAGCTTCCAAAAATGCATTACCTCACATTTGTCTGGATTAAACTCCATCTGCCATCTCTCCGCCCAAGTCTCCAAACGATCTAAATCCTGCTGTATCCTCTGACAGTCCTCATCGCTATCCGCAATTCCACCAACCTTTGTGTTGTCTGCAAACTTACTGATCAGACCAGTTACATTTTCCTCAAATCTGATAGAAATCTATAAAATAGACAGGGTAAATGCAGGAAGGATGTTCCCGATGGTGGCTATGTCCAGCAACAGAAGTGGGGAGAGGCAAATTACATAGGTTTTTGTGATCTGCAATACGTTGTTTGAAAGTGTTGAAAGCAAATTGAGTAGCTACTTTTGAAAGGGTTTAACTGAATTACTTATAGCCATGGAATCAACATTACCAATAAACCTCAGGAAAAAACTGGAAGGCAGAAATGTACTTTATTCAAATCAATAGTCAAGATTTATGACTTGCATTTTTTTTTAATTAACTAAATTAGAATGTTTGCAGATTTGCTATCATAGCTATCATAGTGTCCTCCAAAATTTCTCTGCTTTCCTTGCTTTGTCACAACACAGGTTGATGCTAAGCCATAGCCAAATGGAATGACCAATGTTCAATTCCTGCATTGACGATGCCTTTGTCTTTCTTATTACTGGTCTGAATATTCTTGTGGAATCAGAGGGCACAGTGCAATTGCACCTTCCCATTCCCAACTGTCAAAAAGTGTTTCCAATGAGGCTAAACTTTTGTATGTCAGGTAAAGACAGAAGCAAAGTCAAAGAACAAAGCCTGCGCCGATCCAGATTGAGATGATTTTATGATCAAATAGTTTGCTGACACTCCCTGCCATGCCTTATATTATACAACAGGTGATGAATCATAACGCACCTTCCAGTAAAGAGGGCAAAAGATTACAGATACGGATTAGTTCCTGAAAAAAGTAAAACTATAACGAATAAAAGAGACACACTTATGAGAGGAGACCTCATCCTGATCCCCAACACAGCAATTCAGAACTCTAGCCCCGAATAGACTTACCCATAAGGACAGATTTGAATCTTCCCATTTCATCTAAACATTCCACATGCCAGGACAGGACAACGTCCTTGCTGATCTACTAACCCAGATTTAACCCACCCCCCAAAGAAAAATGCAGCAAGGAACTGCTATTGCCTCTGGTAGCTGTGTGTCTGACGTGCCAGCGTAAATGAGAGAATGAATGCATGCTTCTTTACTTCCTATTTCTCCTTCACAAAACTACATTTTTAAAAAATGAAATACAATTCATTGCCCCCCCAAAGGTCACAAGTACTCTGAGGGGGCTAAGACTTCACGCTGTATAATTTTTAAAAATAAAATATATCTAGGTATGCTTATTGCTATCTCAAAAAATGAATTTATGCCGGTCAATGACTCCAAACAAAAAGTGCTCGCTACCTGAAAGTGCCGGAGAAAATTTCACCTCGTTATATGTCTGAACAAACCATATTCAAAGAGAGCTATACAAAGATTATCTGAATTTCATAGCGCAAGCTGGGCAACTGGAGACTACCCGCTTGCCAGGATAAAGATCTCCACAATCTTCCTTTCAATTATTCATGTTTGAGACATTTAACAATCTTGGGGACGCAGACAAGCCGTACACATCCCTTATCAAAGAAAGTGTGAAGAGATGGGAGTCACGTGACCTGGACCGTACGGGCAGCACAGTTGCACAGTGGTTAGCACAGTTGCTTCACAGTTCTAGGGTCCCAGGTTCGATTCCCGGCTTGGGACCCTGTCTGTGCGTAGTCTGCAGGTTCTCTGTGTGTGCGTGGGTTTCCTCCAGGTGCTCCGGTTTCCTCCCACAGTCCAAAGATGTGCAAGTTAGGTGGATTGGCCATGCTAAATTGCCCTTAGTCTCCTAACAAAAGGTTGGGTGGGGTTACTAGGTTACGAGGATAGGGTGGAGGTGTGGGCTTAGCTGGGGTGCTCTTTGCAAGGGCCGGTGCAGACTCAATGGGCTGAATGGCCTCCTTCTGCAGTGTAAAGTCTATGATTCTATTCAAAGAGCCTGGGGGGAGTGGAGCTGGTCAAATTGAGGGATCTGTATTTGGAGGAAGGGTTCGCCAGTCTGGAAGGCTAAGGGAGAGGGTAGAGCTGCCGAGGGAGAGTGAGTTCAGGTATCTGCAGGTTAGGGACTTTGCGCAAAAGGTCTGGAGGGGGTTCCCTAGGTTGCCGGGATACACCCTGCTGGAGTGACTGCTGCTCCCGGTTGTGGAAGGGAGAGAAGAATTGGGGATATATACAAGTGGCTAGGGGAGCAGGGAGGAGAGCGTGTGGTGAAGATGAAGGCGAAATGGGAAGTGGAGCTGGGAGGGGAGATCAATTGGGGAGCATGGAGTGTGGCACTGCATAGGATAAACATGACTTCCTCATGTGCAAGGATGAGCCTGATACAGTTTAAGGTGGTGCACAGGGTGCATATGACTTGTGCGAGAATGAGTGGGTTCTTTCAGGGTTCTCGCAGATGAGCGTGAGGTGTGGGCTGGGGCCGGCGAATCATGCGCACAATGTTTAGGGCTGCGAAAAATTGGGAAGATTCTGGGCGGGAGTGTTCGCAGTCTTAGCCAGGATAGTGAAGGAGGTGGAGGATCTGGACCCTTTGGTGGCAATATTTGGGGTCTCAGAGCAAGCCAGAGCTCATGGAGAGGAGGAAGGGCAATGTCTTGGCCTTCGCCTCTCTAATTGCATGCTGACGAATTTTGCTGACAGTTGATTGTAGGGAAGCATGTTTCCCAGGGTGTTTGTTCGCTGTAACCTGTTTTGATACATTTTTGTAAAAGTAAATTCTATGATTCTATTCTATGATTTTACGACCTCTGGTTTGTGGAACCAGTAATATTGTCTTACTGTACCACAAAAATTAGCCTTCCATTTTACCATCTAACTTGCAGCATCACAGACATGGAGCACTAGCCCAGATTGGATACGTGGCCTCATCTCCACTGCTTCTGCAGGAAATTCTGCGTCATCGCCTAGAAGACCTATTTCATCTCTGAACATCTATCTGATTGTGTGAAGTTAGCACCACTGGAAGAATGAATTATCCAGCATCGGTTTTTGGCTACCCACCTCTATGTGGAATATCCCAGTGGATTCTGGAACTCACCTGAAACAATATTTATTTTCACTGTGGTCTCTACACTATAAATCTTCCTTTTCTCTAGTCCTCATTTGTTATATGAATGCAAAGGAGGCAACGTTGCAACCCCCTGCACATTTTGAGTATGTGCAAACAAACAACCTTTGAGTTTATCTTACCTCGAGTTTGCTGTGAGGTAATTCATAGAAAATTGGATCACATCAAAATTGAGGGTTTGGGAAACAAGCTCCAAATTTTAAAAGAAGCAAATCAAAACACCTTTCTGTTTATGGATGGGTAGTGAGAAGACAAATTAGTTGTTCAAATACACACCCCTCCTATCCACAAAACTGTACCCCTACATAAACAATTAACTATAACAAAGTGGAGGAATTGAAAACTTCCTTTCAGATATGACAATAAAAATATTAAAATACAGATGTTTGATTATTTAAAAAATAATCATATTACGGCCAAATCGGAACTTTCCCATTTTGTCCTATTTGTTTTCCTTACTGAAATATTTGGTGGCTCATCTTCACTAAAATGTTCATAAGATCAGGAGCACATTTCTTTACACAAATTCTTCTAAAGACTTCTCTGAGGTGATTCATTTTGGTAGAAAAAATTTGAATGCGGATTACAGGGTCAACGGCAGGGTTCGGAGAAACGTGGAGGAACAGAGTGATCTTGGGGTTCATGTCCACAGGTCTCTGAAGGTTTCCACTCAAGTGGATAGAGTTATGAAGAAGGCTTATAGTGTGTTAGCGTTTCTTAACAGGGGGCTTGAGTTTAAGAGCCGCAGGATTATGCTGCAACTATACATGACCCTGGTGAGACCACATTTGGAGTATTGTGTGCAGTTCTGGTTACCTCATTATAGGAAGGATTTGAAAGCATTGGAAAGGGTGCAAAGAAGATTTACCACGATGCTGCCTGGTTTGCAGGATAGCTCTTATGAGGAAAGGTTGAGGGAGCTAGGGCTTTTCTCTTTGGAGCGGAGGAGGATGAGAGGCGACTTAATAGAGGTTTCTAAGATATTGTGAGGGGGATAGATAGAGTGGACGTTCAGAGACTATTTCCTCGGCTGGATGCAGCTGTTACAAGGGGGCATAACGACAAGATTCAGGGTGGGAGAAATAGGAGGGATGTCCGAGGTAGGTTCTTTACTCAGAGAGTGGTTAGGGTGTGGAATGGACTGCCTGCTGTGATAGTGGAGTTGGACACTTTAGGAACTTTCAAGTGGGTATTGGATAGGCACATGGAGTACACTAGAATGACAGGGAGTGGGATAGCTTGATTTTGGTTTCGGACAATGCTTGGCATAACATCAAGGGCCGAAGGGCCTGTTCTATGCTGTACTGTTCTACGTTCTATGTTCTATGATGACATTTCTGTAGTTCTACTTGTACTTGTTTTGATACTCGCTCTTTTTCCAAAGCTCTTGTTTCCTGCGTAGCTTGCGAAATACAAATCCAGAAAAAGCCTGAAGGTTGTCTTTTTTAAATTGTACAGTATCTCGTCTCAATTGGTAGCATTCTCGGCGAAAGGTCAAAATAGTACGGGACTAAGACTCTCACCAGGACTTCAGCACAACATCTATGTTGACTCTTCAGTGTGGTATTGACAAAATGCTGCATTACAAGTTCTACTGAACTGAAAGCCCTGTCTGTTTGAATGTATGTTGAAAATCCTCTGGTGCTACTGAACAGGCACATGGAGCTCTCTTCGTATCGTTGTATGGCAGCATGGTAGCACTGTTGCTTCACAGCTCCAGGGTCCCAGGTTCGATTCCCGGCTTGGGTCACTGTCTGTGTGGAGTCTACACATTCTTTCCGAGTCTGCGTTGGCTTCCTCCGGGTGCTCTGGTTTCCTCCCACAAATCCCGAAAGACGTGCTGTTCGGTTATTTGGTCATTTGGAATTCACCCTCGGTACCCAAACAGGCGCCGGAATGTGGCAACTAAGAGCTTTTCACAGTATCTTCATTGCAGTGTTAATGTAAGCCTACTTGTGACAATAAAGATTATTTTTTAAAAACCTCATCCAGCTGGCACCCTCAGAGATCTCTGCAGTCCTTCACCTGGCCTCTTGGGCACTCTCGATTTTAATTGTTTCACCATTGCTGACCGAACCGTCACCGAATTTGGACCTAGACCCTCTAATTCGCTTCCCAAATCTCTATAACACCTCAGACCAAACGTTTAGTCATGTGTTGTTATGTAACTATGTGGCTCAATGTCAAATTTTGTTTCATAACACTCTGTGAAGCACTTTGGGATGCTTTCCCAGGTTAAAAGCATTATATAATGCAAGTGGTTATTAATGGCTCGCATTGCTCCCTCAAAAACCAGCGCCAAAAAATAAAATGGTAATTTAATTCACTACTGTTCTGGCATCTTATTGGGAAAACAGCTGCTACATTGGCCCACCAAACAGTTGAAAATGAAAAAATGAAATAAAAATCGCTTATTGTCACAAATAGGCTTCAATTGTAGTTACTGTGAAAAGTCCCTCGTCTCCATATTCCGGCGCCTGTTTGGGGAGGCTGGTACGGGAATTGAACCGTGCTACTGGCCTGCCTTAGTCTGCTTTAAAGCTAGCTCTTTAGCCCTGTGCTAAACCAGCCCCAGTTACTAAGAGGTCTCCTTTGATAGAAATAAGGGGACTTTCTTTTCCCTCAGAGGGTCGTAGTTTGTGGACTTCTCTTCCCCAGAGAACAGTGGGGGGGGGGGGGGGGGGGGGGGGGGGGGGGGGGGGGGGGGGGGGGGGGGGGTCATTGAACACTTTTAAGGCTGAGTTAGATGGTTTCTTGACTGACAAGAGCGTCAAAGGGCACAGGGATAAACAGGAAAGTTAAGGTCACAATCAGATCAGCCATGATCTCATTGAATGGTGGATGAGGTTTGCATGATCAATAGGTCTACTCCTCACAATTCATATGTTTCGATAACAGTTATTTATTTCAAATTAATGCTGTCGATATGCAGTACTTGAATGTGCTCAAACCACATGACAAGGTGTCACATGACATGCTAGACTCTAAAGTTTTCAGTTGACGTGCATGGAGTTCAATCAAATCATAGTAAGATGTTCCATTATCATTCTTTTTTAAATTTAGAGTAGCCAATTATTTTTCTTTTCCAATTAGGGGCAATTTAGCATGGCCAATCCACCTACCCTGCACATCTTTGGGTTGTGAAACCCACGCAGACACGGGGAGAATGTGCAAACTCCACACGGACAGTGACCCAGGGCTGGGATTCAAACCCGTGACCTCAGCGCAGCAGTCTCAGTGAACATAGAACATACAGTGCAGAAGGAGGCCATTCAGCCCATCGAGTCTGCACAGACCCACGCAGACACGGGAAGAACGTGCAAACTCCACACAGACAGTGACCCAGCAGGGAATCAAACTTGGGACCCTGGTGCTGTGAAGCCACAGTGCCACATGCCGCCCGCCATTATCATTCTTGGTCTGAGCTTCCAATGTTTGAAAAATGTGAATTCCTTTCAGTATTTACTGATGTCAACCTTTACATTGTTATTAAAACAAGCTGTAAATAGCTGAACAAACATTACATACAGCTGTTCCTACCTTTGTAGCAGATACTCATCAAAAATTTAAAGCAAAGTGCAATCAAATCTGTGGAAACATTACATGAACTAAATAAATCATTTAAGATAAATGAAGGACCAAATACAAATTCACCAGCCTGAGATGAACTTTACCCAGGAAAATACATTCTAAACAAAGCACGTTATACGTATGAAACATAAAAATACTGGAAGGGCAAAACACCTCTGAATCACACAGGAAGAGATAAAAATTTAAATGTTGCAAATCAACTGTTGCAAAATTATATCGTCCAACTGTTTCAGCAAAAACAATTTGGTCTTTGCTACATGCATGCTGTCATTAATATCAATCTCTGGTTTACAGCCATAATATTATCAAGTATACTACATAGTGACATAAGAGGTTTAAAAATAGTTATATTTCATGGACTGCCAAAAGCAGTTAAAAATCCCAATGGTCTCAAATCAAAAGCAGACTGCAAACATGAGCTATATGTGGAGTACACATACTACAAACATGTGAAGATGAACTCAAATTACACCATTCTGTTATAACAGAAGAAAACCCAATGGTATAAATGTTGCTCAACAAAATTAGATCACTATTCATACAATGCTTAAATGTAAACATTACAGCACAAGAGAATGCATTCCACAAATGAAAACGGTGGAGAAAATAAACCCTAGCGTAGTCAAAAAGTCAAACCCAATTAAAATGAGTTATTTACTCCTCCAAATGCCAGATGATATTGGAATGTATTTCAACATTACAATTTGAAGTGATTACAATACTCTTTCAACGTAAATAAAATAATTTCCATACTCTTATTGACAGCTTAATAGTTAACAGTACAAAACTGATTTGAATTCCATTTTAGAATATTTGTCCTGTTTCCCATTATTTTACCAAAGCCACTTGATCTGCTGTACTATTTTGAAATGTATAATATACAGATCAAATAATATACAGTTCTCCTATGAATACAATTTTGTTATTCAAAAGGTAGGTTTGTCATGGATTCGTGAACCCACTTTTTGTTGATTATCACAACAATTATGACACGATTACTCAGTGACGTATTTTACAAAACATTAACTTTTTCTATTGAATAGACAGATTTGCACTTAGGTACAATTCCACAGGTGGATAAAGTGGCCATTCTTCTTGTGAATCCAGATAGCAAGTGTTGAAATACACAAAACAAATTATACAGTGCTTTATCACATTACTCATGAATATACCAAACTATTCCACATACAATGAGTCAGAGTGTTGTTGGCCATTATGCTAATAAATAGGCAGTCAGGTGCACACAGTCAAGCTCCCACAAACAGCAATAAGATGATGCCTGATGTTTTTTTTGCCAGTGTTGGTTTAGAGAGGAATGTTGCACAGAATACTCGACCAACCCTTCCTTCTTCAAATAGTGCCAGGGAATCTTTAACATTCACAGGAACGAACAATCATGAGTTTAAAGTCTCAGCTCAAGAATACCACCTTCAGTAATGACGCATTCTCTCAGCATGGACTAGATCAGCAGCATACACAATGCACCATAGTCTTGAGGGGGGGTTTGAGTTCATAACCTTCAAACCCAGCAGCGAGTTAAGTCAGTATCACACTTTTTTTTTCTCCCCCCCACCCCCAAGTTCACACTATTCAATCAAAAGTCACAAATGATCCATTTTTCAGAAGTCATCATTGAATTATTTTTTTAAATTAATGCTACTCCAAAGATGTGCAGGTTCGGTGGATTAGCCATGATCAATGTACAGGGTTACGGGGATAGGGTGGGGAAGTCGGCCTAGGAAGAGCGCTCTTTCGAAGTGTCACTGCAGACTCAATGCGTTGAATGGCCTCCTTCTGCACTGTAGATTCTAAGGATGTTTCCTCCTTGTGGGAGAGACTAGAACTAGGGGAGAGTTCAAGATAGGGGTCTCCCATTTGTGATGGTAATTGGATTTTGTTTCTCTCAGAGGATCATAGTCTGTGGAATTCTCTTCCCCAGAGAGAAGGTTCATTTAAATATTTTTAAGACTAAGTTAGATAAATTCCTGATTGACAAAAGAGTCAAAAGTCAGAGGGAGTAGTCAGGAAAGTAAAGTCCGCAATCAGATCAGCCATGATTTTATCAAATGCAGTCAAATGGCCTATGTCTGATTCGAAAGTTTGTATGTTCATGCGTTGAGCTGAACTTTGGTTCATTTCTTTCAACTCCCTATTCCAAAGGGTTTCAAACTAAATTGCAACACTCCAAACCCACCCCCCAGTGAAACCAAGAAATTAACCAAAGTGTAATTCAAAATACCTTTAGCAACTGATCAACAAATTAGTTGATCATCACCCTTACTAGCAAACCTTTGCTAACCACAAAAGAAAACCATCCCACAATCAAGATATTAATAATATCTAGCAATTATCAGGAGTATTTTGTAAACAAGGTCAAGAAAAAGTGCAATTTTGGGGTGAAAATTGCATCCAGGAACATAACTTTTAAAATATATTGTCTTATTCTTCTAATTTTTCATTATAAATTCCTATCCCATTATTTATAATGGAACCTGCCTGTGTAAATTTGCCATGCTGTAATGACACACTGCTGCCAGTGGCGATCATAAAATCACATTCGGCCCATCGAGTCTGCACCGGCTCTTTTGACGATGCTGGAAAAAGCTGAAACCAAAAATGTAACAATTGAAAGTCAATTGCCCACTGAGTTGAGGGAAAATTATTGACATGGTTAGGAAATTGGTTGTGTGGCAGGCAACAGAGATGGGGGATAATGGGTAATTACTCAAATTGACATGTGACAATTAGTGGTGTACCACAGGGATGTGTTGACACACATCCTGGTTTAGCTGGGGCTGGTTTAGCTCACTGGGCTAAATCGCTGGCTTTTAAAGCAGACCAAGCAGGCCAGCAGCACGGTTCGATTCCCGTACCAGCCTCCCCGGACAGGTGCCGGAATGTGGCGACTAGGGGCTTTTCACAGTAACTTCATTGAAGCCTACTCGTGACAAGAAGCGATTTTCATTTCATTTTTCATTGTGGCCTCAATTATTGACATTATTAGGATTTGGATTTTGTTTATTGTCACGTGTACCAAGGTACGGTGAAAATATTTTTCATGAGCAGCTCAACAGATCATTAAGTACATGAAAAGAAAAGGAAATAAAAGAAAATACAAAATAGGGCAACATAGGTACACAATGTAACTACATAACACCGGCATTGGGTGAAGCATACAGGGGTGTAGTGTTAATGAGGTAAGTCCATAAGAAGGTTGTTTAGGGGTCTGGTAACAGTGGGGAAGAAGCTGTTTTTAAGTCTGTTCATGCGTGTTCTCAGACTTTTGTCTCTCCTGCCCAATGGAAGAAGTTCATTAATGACTTGGATGATGGTATGGAAAGTCATATACCCAAATTTGTGGCTGATACAAAGTTAGGTGACATTACTGTAGACAGCCTAGATGATAGCATAAAATTGCAAAGAGATATTGACAGACTAGGTGAATGGGCAAAACTGTGGCAGGTGAAATTTAATGCAAGCAAGTGAGATGTTATCCATTTTGGACCAAAAAAGGATAGAGCAGAGTATTTTCTAAATGGAAAGAGAATGGTACAGTGGATGTCCAAAGAGACTTGGGGGTTCAGGTGCATAGGTCCTTAAAATGTCACGAACAAGTGCAGAATATAATCAAAAAGGCTAATGGAATGCTAGCCTTTATATTTAGAGGATTTGAATATAAAAACACAGGGGTTATGTTGCAGCTATATGAAACCCTGGTTAGACTCCATTTGGGAGTACTCTGAGCAGCTCTGGACACCACATTGTATGATGGATACTTTGGCCTTGGAGAGTGCAATATAGGTTTACAAAATGGTACCTGGATTTCAGGGGTTGAGTTAAGAGGAGAGATTACTCAAATTCGAACCGTTTTGGCTAGAATTTAATGAGGTGATCTGATCGAAGTATTCAAGATACTAACAGGAAAGACAGGTTAGATAAAGGTAAACTACTTCAACTGGTTGGAGATTCTAAAACTAAGGAGCATGGTTTAAAAATTGGGGCTAGACCGTTCAGGAGAGATGATAGGAAGAACTTCTTCACTCTAAGGGTGGTAGAGGTTTGAAACTCTCTCCCACAAACAGCAGTTGAAGCTAGATCTGTTGTTAACTTTAAATCTGAGGTAGATAAGATTTTTGTTGAGCAAAAATATTAAGGGATATGGGCCAAGGACAGATTTATGGAGTTAGGCCACAGATCAGCCATGATCTCATTAAATGGCAGGACGGCTCGAGGGGCTGAATGGCTTACTCCTGTTCCTAAGGTGCAGGCTCAAGATTTTTATTCAATAGATTATTTACATTTCTGCCCTTTGAAGAGATATTAAGAGCCTACAAGGATTGAGCATTTCTTTCAGACCACTCTTTAAATGACTGGTGACATTTAACAGCAAGAAGTCTCTTCAACAAGACATCAAAATACTAGAAATGTCTGCCTGGTGTTGATTTAAATAACTACACACATACAATTATATAGGCACAAGGACATTGTCTAAATCAGGTAAACTATTTTATACTTCATCTCAATAGAAAGCTAGCAGCCCAACAAGGGGGAACACCCATTTCAGGAGGCATCCAGGCTATAAACAACTACAAACATCATTACAAAGTAAATATAAGTCTGTTATATTTTTAATACCTGGAAGCAACTTAAACTCCCCAACATTCTTCCGCTTTTAATCT
This sequence comes from Scyliorhinus canicula, assembly GCF_902713615.1. Classification (NCBI taxonomy): domain Eukaryota; kingdom Metazoa; phylum Chordata; class Chondrichthyes; order Carcharhiniformes; family Scyliorhinidae; genus Scyliorhinus; species Scyliorhinus canicula. The sequence goes on from NC_052164.1 coordinate 6,538,667, forward strand.
CTCATGAAAATGTTTAAAAACAGGAAGAGCTAGGTTGCATGGTGGCACAGTGGTTAGCACCACTTCCTCATGGTGCCAAGGACCCGGGTTCGATCACGGCCCCGGGTCACTGCCAGTATGGAGTTTGCACATTTTCCCAGTGTTTGCATGGGTCTTACCCGCACAACCCAAAGACGTGCAGGCCAAGTGGATTGGCTACACTAAATTGTCTCTTAATTGGAAAAAAAAGAATTGGGTACTCTAAATTTATTTAAAAAAATAAAAACATCCGGAGCACCTTTCATAACCTCAGATGCTCCACAGCTTTGTACAGCCATTGCAATGCTCAAGTGACCCAGCAGCTCCGAGAATTTCCTATAAAACTCTACAGGATATCCATCCAGTCCCAGGGCCTTGCCTGCCTGCATACCCCCTCACTGCTTAACCAGTTCCTCAACTCAACCGGGGCCCCCAATCCCTCTACTCGCCCCTCCTCCACCTGTGGAAACCTCAGTTGGTCCAGGAACTGCCTCATCCCCGCCTCCCCTCCGGGGGTTCTGACTCGTACAGTTTGCCATAAAAGTCCTTGAAGACCTCGTTAATACTTGCTGAGCTCAGCGCTGTGTTCCCCCCCCCCCCCCCATCTCTAATTCCCCCAATCTCCCTGGCCGCCTCTCTCTTCCGCAGCTGGTGCGCCAGCATCCTACTTGCCTTCTCCCCATACTCGTACACTGCTCCCTGTACCTTCCTCAACTGAGCCTCAGCCTTCCCCGTGGTAAGCAAGTCAAACTCCCCCTGCAGGCTCCGCCGCTCCTTCAACAACCCCTCCTCAGGGGATTCTGCATACCTCCTGTCCACCCTAAGTAGCTCCCCCACCAATCTCTCCCTCTCCATCCTATCCCCTCTTCTCTCTGTGGGCCCTGACTGAAATTAGCTCCCCTCTGACAACTGCTTTCAGCGCCTCCCAGACTACACTCACCGAAACCTCCCCATTATCATTGGTCTCCACATAGCTTTGGATACACCTCCGAACCCGCCCACAGACCTCCTCGTCCGCCAGTAGTCCCACTTCCATTCTCCACAGAGGGCGTTGGCCTCTCTCCTCCCCCAGCCCCAACTCCACCCAGTGTGGGGCATGGTATGAGATCGCAATGGCTGAATACTCCACCCCCTCCACTCTCGGGACTAGCGCCCTACTTACCACAAAAAAAATCAATCCGCGAGTATGCCTTGTGCCCATAGGAGAAGAAGGAAAACTCCTTCGCCCTTGGCCTGGCAAATCTCCACGGATCCACTCTCTCTCTCTCCCCTCTCTCTCTCTCCTCCCCCCCCCCCCCCCCCCCCCCCCCCAATTTGGTCCATGAACCCCCTCAGGACCTTGGCCGCTGCCGGCCTCTTACCCGATCTCGACCGATCCAGTGCCGGGTCCAGGACAGTGTTAAAGTCTCCCCCCCCCCCCATTACCAAACTGCATGACTCCAGATCTGGAATCCTACTCAACATCCGCTTCATGAACCCTGCATCGTCCCAGTTCGGAGCATACACATTCACTAGCACCACCCGGGCCCCCTGCAACCTGCCACTCACCATAACATATCGACCCCCTTTATCCGCCACAATACCAGTCGCCTCAAATGCTACCCGCTTGCTCACCAAAATTGCGACCCGACCCCCTTGTTCTTCGCTCCAGCCCAGAGTGGAAAACCTGCCCCACCCATCCTTTCCTCAGCTTAGTTTGATCCGCGATCTTCAGGTGCGTTTCTTGTAGCATGCACGTCTGCCTTTAGACCCTTTAAGTGCAAAAACACACAGGCCCTCTTGACCGGCCCATTCAGGCCTCTCACATTCCACGTGATCAGCCAGGTTGGGGGGCTACCCACCCCACCCACTAGCCATCTCCTTTTTTAGGCCAGCCACGTAAACCGCGCTCCCTGTCTGGGCCGACCCCACCTCCTGTGACGCAGCTCTTCCCAACTGCGACCTCACCCAAAGTCGAGGGCCAAGGGGCCACAAAAACACAAGAAAACACGGGGAAAACCCCAACATAACACCGCCCTCTCCCCCCCCCACCAACAACGCCACAACATACTGCAGTCCATTAACTCGAGTCCAGTTTCTCATTCTTGATGGAAGTCCACGCCTCGTCCAACGTGTCGAAATAGGGGGGCCGGTCCTGATATGTAACCCACAGCCTCGCCGGTTGTAACAGCCCGAACTTCGCCCCCTTTCCGCGGAGGACCGCCGTGGCACGGTTGAATCCTGCACGCTTCTTGGCCAGCTCTGCACTCCAGTCCTGATGAATACAGATCTCGGTGTTCTCCCACCTGCTGCTCCGCTCCTTTTTCGCCCATCGCAGGACACACTCTTTGTCAGTGAAGCGGTGGAACCTTACCACCATAGCTCTCGGTGGCTCGTTCGCCCTCTGTCTCCTTGCCAAGACTCTATGTGCCCCATCCAGCTCCAGGGGCCGCGGGAAAGCCCCCGCGCCCATCAGCGTACCTAGCATCATGGTCACAAACGCCCCAGCATCCGACCCCTCCACGCCTTCAGGGAGACCCAGAATCCGCAATTTCTGCCTCCTTGACCTATTCTGCAGGTCCTCCAGCTTCTCCTGCCATTTTTTATGCTGCGCCTCATGCGCCTCCACTCTAACCGCTAGGTCCAGAATCTCGTCCTCATTATCAGAGGCCTTCTGCTGCACCTCCTTGATCACCGTCCCCTGCATCTTCTGGGTCTCCACCAACCTTTCAATCGACGCCTTCAAAGGGGCCAGCATCTCCGCCTTTAAATCCGCAAAGCAGCTTCTTAAAAACTCCTGCTGCTCCCGTGACCACTGGGCCCACGCTGCCTGATCCCCGCCAACCGCCGTCTTGCTTTTTTACGCCCGTTCTCCTCTCTTCTCCAAAGCCGCTTTTTTGACCGCCCCACTCCTGGTCCACTCCATACAGCGCAGGCGAAAACTCACTGTTTCCTTTCCACACCGGGAAATCGTCGTCAAAGTGCCACTGGAGGTCCTTGAAAGGGCCCAAAAGTCCGTTATCGGCGGGAGCTGTCGACTGTGCAACCTACCTAGGCATAGCCGCAACCGAAGTTGAAGGCTCACCTTCTCAACCTTGCCCCTCACCTGAGATGTGGTGACCCTCAGGTTAAATCACCATCAGTCAGCTGGTTCTTGGGGGCTATGGCAAAGTCATTTATTCAATTAATCGTCTACAGTTTAGCCAAGCATTTTCAAAGTGGGGGTCGCGACCCGCGGGTGGGTCATGGGTGAGTGTCAGGAGGGTCGCGGAGCCATTCATCGCGGTGTTCCCGATCGCATGAATTCAGGCACAATGGCCACAGCAGGTGGCTTTTAAAAATGACGGCCACGACCGGCTTTAAAAATGCAGGTGTACTGCGCATGCCCGGAGCCTAGAGAGAAACACCGCCTTCCCCTGGACGTCAGCACGCTGACCCAGAAGATCTTTTTAAAAATTCAATTCAGTCTACCAGTATCTGTCTTGAATATGCTTAATGGTTGATCCCGCAGAACTCTCTTTGATAGTGAATTTTAGAGATTAAAAAGATTCACAATACTTTGAGTTAAGTAATTCCTCCTCATCTGTATCTAAATTCGTAGCATTATAATTTGCAGACTACATCCCCAGGCTGTAAACCACCCACCTGAGGAAAACTTACATTCTGCATTCGCTCTGCAGAGTCCTGAGAGAAATAATGCCTGTTTCAATGAGGTCATTTCTCATTCTTTGCTACTCTCGCGAAGTAGAGAGAGCCCAGGCTCACCTCTCGCATTAAAGGTAAGAGAAAATGGTGAGTCGCAAAGGTCAGCCACGTGGATCACGAAGGTCGGCCGACGCAGGTCGCGAAGGAAAGATAGCCGGTTGGTAAAAATAGGTCCCGTGCAAAAAAGTTTGAAAAGCACTCATTTAAATTATCTTCTGAACACTCAATTGCAATACAGCCTTGTAAGTCTCTGATATCGGTTCTCTGTATACACAAATCATTTACTTGTGCCGCATTTCTAAAATTGGGACAATATTCTATTACATGCCTAACCCTTCAAAAACAAGGTGAAGAGGGTGTTGAGGAAATGATGATGCAATTGGGCATTAAGGCCATATAGAGTTGTTTGCAAATGAAAATTAAAAATCTATATCACGTAGTTTCATCATGTTGCAAAGAAAAGTGGAATTTCACCATGTTGTAGAGAGAATTGGAAACATTAAATACAGTTCTATTGCAGGTGGAAGTTAGCTCCAACTGAAACTAAAACTACAATCTATCAACACTACCAGAACAACTTGAATTTATATGCCTCTCCAAGCCCTGATAAGCAACGCATCAGAAATAAAGCAACAAATGTCCATAGACGTTTTGCCAAAGTGGAGAATCATTTACGGTTAAATTCCTGACCAGCAGATTTACTCAAAAGCTCTCAGGGCAGCACCGAGTTCCGGGAGCTCATGTCTGAAACTTAGCTCCTTTGATTTATTTGACCATAAATTTTAAATAATATATTTACTGAACATTACTTACCTTTGCTTTGCTGCCTAGCTATTAAATCTAAGCAATATAAAAAGGCAAACGGCAGAGCAAATAAAGAGAATTAAATCAAGCTTAAAATAGTCTCTTCAATTATATATCGAGAGGTCTACCATTTTAAATTAGCAAAATCAATCCCAATCAACCTTTTCCTCGACTGTACAACAAAGCTCCAGAAACCCCATTTCCGCAGCTTGCTATCTATTGTTTCAAAATCTCCCCTAAATGTCCTATCATTCCAACCTCCACCCCACGTCCCCAATCCAACATTAGTCACAACAGTTGGCAGACAACCTACTTTGTTGCCGCTGTTTTCTAACTGAGGAGCTGGACAATTTCCCCATCTACATTCTGTCGCACCCCTTGTAAAATGGCCCAATAAAACTGCAGAAAGCCATTCAGCAATTGTGCAATGAGAACATCCACTGATTTACCCTTTGAGAAAACGGACTTGAAGCTATATGCAAAGGCAAGAATCTTTTGGGTTCCAATTTCTTAAGTTAAGCTACTCTCTAGCTACTGTTCAGTGTTGGGGCCACAGCTGTTCTCTTTATATATTAACGATCTAGATGACGGGACTGGGGGCATTCTGGCCAAGTTTGCCGATGATACAAAGATAGGTGGAGGGGCAGGTAGTATTGAGGAGGTGGGGAGGCTGCAGAAAGATTTAGACAGTTTAGGAGAATGGTCCAAGAAGTGGCTGATGAAATTCAACATGGGCAAGTGCGAGGTCTTGCACTTTGGAAAAAAGAATAGAGGCATGGACTATTTTCTAAACGGTGACAAAATTCATAATGCTAAAGTGCAAAGGGACTTGGGAGTCCTAGTCCAGGATTCTCTAAAGGTAAACTTGCAGGTTGAGTCCGTAATAAGAAAGCAAATGTAATGTTGTCATTTATCTCAAGAGGCTTGGAATATAAAAGCAGGGATGTACTTCTGAGGCTTTATAAAGCACTAGTTAGGCCCCATTTAGAATACTGTGAGCAATTTTGGGCCCCACACCTCAGGAAGGACATACTGGCACTGGAGCGGGTCCAGCGGAGATTCACACGGATGATCCCAGGAATGGTAGGCCTAACATACGATAAACGTCTGAGGATCGTGGGATTATATTCATTGGAGTTTAGGAGGTTGAGGGGAGATCTAATAGAAACTTACAAGATAATGAATGGCTTAGATAGGATGGACGTAGGGAAGTTGTTTCCATTAGCTGGGGAGACTAGGACGCGGGGGCACAGCCTTAGAATAAAAGGGAATCACTTTAGAACAGAGATGAGGAGAAATTTCTTCAGCCAGAGAGTGGTAGGTCTGTGGAATTCATTGCCACAGAGGGCAGTGGAGGCCGGGACGTTGAGTGTCTTTAAGACAGAAATTGATAAATTCTTGATTTCTCGAGGAATTAAGGGCTATGGGGAGAGAGCGGGTAAATGGAGTTGAAATCAACCATGATTGAATGGTGGAGTGGACTCGATGGGCCGAATGGCCTTACTTCCGCTCCTATGTCTTATGGTTAACCCAATACACCAAAGGAGCTATCAGGGAATGCATTTGAGACAATTTCCTGGAATCAATATACCATGAAACTAGGGCAGGGGATTTTTAAATCTTGTTTTGTGAAAGGTGAAGATTGGAAACATGCTGCCTCATAGCGCCAGGGACCTAAGTTCGATCCTGGCTCTGGGTCACTCGCTGTGTGGAGTTTACACATTCTCCCAGTGTCTGCGTGTGTTTTGCCCCCACAACCCAAATATGTGCAAGGTAGGTGGATTGGCCACACTAAATTGCCACTTGATTGGAAAAAATGAATTGGGTACTCTAAATTTATTTTTTAAATAATTTTTTTTTTTAAAAGGTGGGCACTTCAGTCTGAGATAAGGAACGGTTTCTTCCAGCTGTTGTGAAGCTTTGGAATTCTCTACCCCAGAGGGCTGTGGAAAATACTGAACATCTCAGATTCAGGACTGAGATTGGTACGTTTCTGAACACTAAGGGAATCAAGAGTTGTGTGGGTCGGGTGGGATTTTGGAGTTGAGATCAAAGATCAGCCATTATCTATACAAATTTATATACAAAATGGGCAAAAAGCTTTTAGAAAGGACTTCAACCAGTATATAATAAATACAGAATTGCAATTTCAGAAAAGATCAGGTGTCCTATCTCACTATGCATGAACTAATATGCAATGAATCTAATATCACTAAAACAGGTTATCTTGTAACATTAACCTTTCCTAGAATGGTTACATTTTATATGTTTGAGTTGCAATTACAAAAAGAGAGATACCAAACTGCAGCTGTTACCACACCCCATCAAAATATTTAGAAGATACTGTTTTGCATCAATATATTTTAAAAGTTATGTGACACACAACACTATTGGGAAGTTGCCAGTGTTAACATGAAAATCAGTCCCAACTAAATTATATTATGTTCATTAAAAACAGATGAGCTTTTTATGAGCAAAATTATTTTAATTACGACTGGTTAAGGAGACTGACAAGTTAGAAGATTGGATAGTTGGAAAGCAAATTGTGAGAAACTATGTTTTGGGAAAAATAAGAAACTGGAAATATACGCCAATTTATAAAGTTCTCAATGGATTAGAGGAAGAGAAATCTAGATGCATAAATTATTCAGGGTTTTTTCTGGAATGCAGTTGTAAAAATCCATAAAATGGGTAAATAAGATTCTAAAGATAAAAGCAAATTACTGCACATGCTGGAATCTGAAACAAAAACAGAAAATACTGGACAATCTCAGCAGGTCTGACAGCATCTGTGGAGATAAAAGGGTGATAACCTTTTGAGTCTGGATGACTGTCACAGCTTTGACAAAGAGTCATCCAGACTTGACAGTTAGCTCAAATTAGATTCTAGTTCCATTAAAAACAAAAACAGAGAGAATTTGTTGAACCTGTACAAAATATTGGTCACACTGCATTGGAGTGTGGACCATGGTTAAAAAGCTCCACATCTGACGATACCAAGGATAAGGGGGTGGTTATGAGATACTTATAACTAAAGACTATTCTTCACGATGTGGAGATGCCGGCGTTGGACTGGAGTGAGCACAGTAAGAAGTCTTACAACATTCACCTGAGGAAGGAGCAGTGCTCCGAAAGCTAGTGTTTGAAACAAACCTGTTGGACTTTCACCTGGTGTTGTAAGACTTCTTACTATATTCTCCACAGCAGAGAATTGAACTGGATATCACAAAATTATGAAAGGGTAAGCAAGCACAAAAGAGGAGCACATCTTTTGCAGCTTCAGGAAATTCAAACGTACTTCATAAACAATGAATTGTAGTTATTGTTGTAATATAGGGAAAGACAGCTGCCAATTTGAACATAATAAGGATCCACAAATAGCAATGAAATAATGGCCAGATAATTTGTTTTATTGATGCTGGCTGAGTGTTGCCAAGACACCAGAAGAATTTCCCTTCTGTTCTTAAATAATGCCGAAGAGGGCAGACGTGCCTCGATTTAATATCTCATCCGAAGACAGCACCTTTAACAGCAATACACTGAATGTCAGCCCAGCATTATGTACTTAAGTCTTTGGACTGGTGTTTGAACCTATAGCCTTCTGAATCAGAGACAAGAGCATTATCACTAAGACAGAATGCAGCTGAACACAGAATTATCTTTTCCATTGGTCAGTAAAGAGGTACTGAGTTATGACTACTGCGAGAAGAATAAAGGAACTCATTACGGTACAAGGAATGTTTTCATGTAAAGTTTATTTGAATTCAGAATTCTTTAAAAATAAAATGAAGCGCAATAATTAACCATCTCATTCATCCCTCATTCACATGTACAACGGAGGCTAAGTTTCACACTACTTCTCAACAGGGTTAGGCTGGATTTATGATATTACCTCACTGTTTTTTTTTAAATACACAATTTTATTGAGGTAGTTTCTGGCTTTGTCAACAGTTACAGACATCAACAGAAAGCAAAGGCAAAAATGTGCAAACATCCACGTACATTCAATACTTAATCGTAACATACTGCACAAGCCCGCTCCTCTCCCACCAGTACTACCCGCCAATTTATCCCTCCTACTCTACTGTTCCCCCGCTGACGCTCATTCTCCCGCAAATAAGTCAATATATGGTTGCCACCTTCGGGCGAACCCCTGTACAGATCCCCTCAAGGCGAACTAAATTTTTTACATACCCAGGAAACTCGACATGTCCGCCAGCCACAACTCAGTCTTCGGGGGCTTTGAGTCCCTCCATGCCAATAGTATTCGTCGGCGGGCTATCAGGGAAGCAAAGGCCAAAACATCGGCCTCTTTCTCACCCTGGACTCCCGGGTCTTCGAAAACCCCAAAAATTGCCACCCCTGGACCCATTGCCACCATTGTTTTTAGCACCCGGGACATGATGCCCGCAATTCCCTCCCAGTACCCCCTAAGCTTAGGGCAGGCCCAAAACATGTGAACGTGGTTCACTGGTCCTCCTGCACAGCTAGCGCATTTGTCCTCTATCCCAAAGAATTTGCTCATCCGAGCCACCATCATGAGGGCCTGGTGAACGACCTTAAATTGAATCAGGCCGAGCCTGGTACATGTTGCGGTCGAATTTACCCGACTCAGGGCCTCTGCCCACAGCCCATCCTCCATTTCCCCGCCTAGCTCCTCCTCCCATTTAAGTTTCAGTTCCTCCGTCTGGGACCCTTCCTCCCTCATGAGCACCCGATAAATATCAGAGACTCTACCCTCCCCTTCTTCCCCCCTAGAGACTATTCGGTCTTGGATCCCCATTGGCGTGAGGCGTGGGAAGGATGGGACCTGTCTACGGACAAAGTCCCGCAACTATAGGTACCTAAAATAATTTCCCCTTACCAGACCTAATTTCTCCTCCAAGCTCCTCAAACTCGCAAAGCTCCCTTCCAGGAACATATCGCCCATCCTTCCCACCCCCGCCCGCCGCCATGCTCGAAACCCCCCATCCATACTCCCGGGGGCAAACCGATGGTTGTGGCAGATTGGCGCCCAAACCGACGCCCCCTCCTCCCCTACTCCACTGGCCCCATATCCGCAGGATCGCCACCAATAACGGGCTGGTGGAGTACCTGGCCGGCGGCAGCGGTAGAGGAGCTGTGACCAGGGCTGTCAGACTGCAGTCCCTGCACGAAGCCGCCTCCACCCGCTCCCAGATAGACCTCGTACCCACCATCCACTTCCTTATCATAGCGATGTTGGCCTCTCAGTAATAATTAATCAGACTCGGCAAAGCCAGCCCTCCCTCGCTGCGGTTCATCTCCAATATCGCCTTCTTTACCCGCAGGGATTTTCCCACCCAGACAAAGCTCATGATCATCCTGTTAACTCTTTTGAAGAAGGACTGTGGAACAAAGATCGGGAGGCACTGAAAAACAAACAGAAATCTAGGGAGGATTGTCATCTTTACAGTCTGCACCCTCCCTGCCAGCGACAGCGGGAGTGCATCCCATCTCCAAAACTCTCCCTTCATTTGCTCCATCACCCTGGCCAAATTTAACTTGTGCAGCCTGCCCCAGTCTCGCGCCACCTGGATTCCCAAGTACCGGAAATTTTCCTCAACCAGCCTAAACGGTAGCCCTCTCAATCTGTTCTCCTGGCCCCTTGCCTGTACCACAAACATTTCACTCTTGGTCGTATTTAATTTGTATCCTGAAAACTGGCCGAACTTCCTCAACATTCCCAGTATACTTCCCATCCCGGCCACTGGGTCCGACACGTACAGCAGCAGGTCGTCCGCATAAAGAGAGACCCGATGTTCCACCTCGCCCCTCACCATCCCCTTACATCCCTCTGCAGCTCTCAGCGCAATCGCCAGCGGCTCTATGGCCAGCGCAAACAGCAGCGGGGAGAGCGGGCAGCCCTGTCTGGTCCCTCTGTACGGCCTAAAGTACTCCGACACTTCCCCGTTAGTCCTGACGCTGGCCTTTGGGGCCTGATAGAATAATTTGATCCAATTCACCTGTCCCTCCCCGAACCCAAACCGTCCGAGCACCTCCCATAGATAGTCCCACTCCACCCGGTCAAAGGCCTTCTCGGCGTCCATCGTCACCACTACCTCCACCTGCCCGACGGTGGCATCATTATCACATTAAGTAATCTTCTCAGGTTGGCCACCAGCTGCCTACCTTTCACGAACCCAGTTTGGTCCTCTCCAATCACCTCCGGTACGCAGTCCTCCATTCTAACCGCCAGTACCTTTGCCAGGAGCTTGGCGTCAACATTAATCAGGGAGATTGGCCTGTAGGACCCGCGCGCCTCCGGGTCTTTACCCCGCTTCAATATCAGTGATATAGTGGCGTGCGACATTGTCGGCGGCAGGGTCCCTCTGTCCCTTACCTCATTGAAAACCCTCGCCAAGACCGGGCCCACCAGCTCAGAGAACTTCCTATAGAACTCTACTGGGTATCCATCCAGTCCCGGGGCTTTCTCCGACTGCATGGCCTTTAGGCCCCCCAATACCTCCTCCACTCTAATCGGGGCCCCCAGCTCATCCACTCGCCCCCCACCTACTGTCGGGAATGTTAACCCATCCAGAAACTTTTTCATCTCCTCCGGTTCTTCCGGCGGCTCCGAAGTATACAGCTTGCGATAGAAGTCCCGGAATACCTTATTCAATCCTGCCGGGTCCTCCACTTTGCGCCCCTCCCCATCCACCACTCTGCTTATTTCCCTGGCCACCTCCCTCTTCCTGAGTTGCACCACACCCCTCACCTTCCTAAGCTGTTCCACGGCCCTACTCGTGGATAGTGCCCCCAGTTCCGCCTGTATTCTCTGCCTCTCCCTGAGTAAAACCTCCCCCGGGGGACTCCGTGTGCTCTTCATCTATCCGACCCACTTCCCTGACCAATCTATCCATCTCTGCCCTGTCTGTCTTGGCTCTGTGGGCCTCAATTGAAATCAGCTCCCCCCACACTACTGCCTTTAGCGCCTCCCACAGGGTCGCCGCTGAGACCTCCCCCGTGTCATTCACCTGCAAGTAACTTTGCATACACCTCCGAAGTCTCTCACAGATCCCCTCCTCTGACAGCAGTCCCACCTCTAGCCTCCATTGCGGGCATTGGTAGTTCGCCCCCCCGATCTGCAGTCTACCCAGTGCGGGGCATGGTCCAAGATAGTGATTGCCGAGTATTCCGTGTTCTTTACCTCCCCTATACAATCCCTGCTTCGTACAAAGAAATCTATCCTAGAATATACTTTATGGACGTGCGAATAAAACGAGTAGCCCCTTCCTGTCGGCTGTCTGGCTCTCCAGGGGTCCACTGCCCCCATTTGCTCCATAAACCCTTTCAGCTCCCTTGCCATTGCTAGGAGTCTACCCGTTGTGGGACACAGCCGATCCAAAGCCGGGTCAAGGACCATGTTAAAGCCCCCCCCCCCCTTATTAGCCTCCGAGAGTCCAGGTCCGGGATCTTCCCCAGCACTCTTTTAATGAAGTCCATGTCATCCCAGTTCAGGGCATACATATTCACCAGCACCACTCTTCTCCCCTCCAGTCTGCCCCGTACCATCAGGTATCTGCCCACCCTGTCTGCGGCTATGCCCTCCGCCTCAAATTGCACCCGCTTGTTGATCATGATTGCCACCCCCCTGGACTTCGAGTCCAAGTCAGAGTGGAAGACCTGGCTTATCCAGCCCTTCCTTAGCCTGGTCTGGTCAGACACTTTCAGATGCGTCTCCGGCAACATAATTGCGTCCTGCCTCAGAGCCCGCGAACACCCGCGCCCTCTTAACCGGCCCATTCAGTCCCCTGACGTTCCAGGTGATCAGTCTGGTCGGGGGGCACAACACACACACACACCCCCCCCCCCCCCCCCGGTCATCCATAGCCTTTCTCGGGCCGGCCACCGGCCCGTGCGTCGCGCCATTCCTGGCCCGCCTCCACCCTCGACCTCCTTTCCAGTGCCTATTTTAAGTCCCTCCCACGTCAGCAGAATAACCCCCCTCCCCCCCCCCAACAATATCCCTGATACCCCCACCCCTGCCATCCACTGGCTGTGATCTCCTCCTCTCCCCCCCCCCCCCCCCCCCCCCCCCACCTGACTCCCTTGACTAGCCAATCTGCTAGCCCGGTGACTCATCACTCCGGCGCCCTCCTGTCTCATTCCCATTGTTTCCCCATCCTCCTCCCCACTCCCCGGCACCCCATCCCCCTCTCCAACCCACTGGAGCAAACTCACTGGCACAGGAAGGCATGGACATCAACAAAACAAAAACCCTCCAACCCACGTCTTTGGCCCCCCCTTCGCTACCATGCCGGCTCCAGTGTCATTACCTCACTGTTGTCGCAAAGCAGGAAGCCCTTGGCAATATTAGTAAATATAACATGAATACATCCTTGCATATATAAAATTATCTGGATGAAGAAACCAACTACTAGCACACAAAGTAGGCAACTGCTAAAGTAGGCAACTGCTAAAGTAGGGAACTTATGAATTAATGGTGAAGTCAGTGACTTGCAGAGAATAAAGTAAATCTGCAATTGGACAAAAAACGTCAATTAAATGTAATACTCACAAATGAATAGTGAGAGAAATAGAATAGTTAGGACAGGGTCACTTCATGAGACCTGTGAAGAACAGATCATTTTTGTGGTGGAGACGGCACGATGGTGCACTGGTTAGCACTGCTGCCTCAACGCCGAGTTCGATCCCGGCCCCGGGTCACTGTCCTTGTGGAGTTTGCACATTCTCCCTGTGTTTGCGTGGGTATCACCCCCACAACCCAAAAAGATCTGCAGGGTAGGTGAATTGGCCACACTAAATTGCCCCTTAATTGGGAAAATAAAAGAATTGGCTACTCTAAAAAAAATATTTTTTTACATTTTCATGGTGGAAACAATGTGGAAGGATAACTAATAAAATCAGAATGTTGGGATGTGTAATCATATTTCAGAAAAGATAAACACACAATTTGGATGGAGTGGAAAGGAGAGGAAGGCCCCAGTGTAAAGGAAGCAGGCTTTTGAGGGTGATTTGTGAAATTTAAGTTCCATCTACTCTTGTGAAAACGTAGTTAAGGAGAACATTAGTTTCATTATAAATGTGGGCACAGCAATTTATAATGGAATAACGTCAATAGGAAGTGAAAGCAGATGCAAAACATTTAATACACTGTATAGATATTCACTTATGCAACTAATTTTCATCCCTTACCACTTTTAAAGTTGAGCATATTTTGCAAGATAGAATGCAAGAGTACTAGTTGGAAGTAGATGTCTAATAGTTAGCAATACTATTTAGCAGAGTCAGATTTGGTAGCACTAAGGTCTGGCCGTGAGTTTTCATTATCAGGTGAATGGGCTTAAGTTTGGCAAAAATAACAGTGGGGTTGCTGGGGTTAACAACATGTCTTTGTTCATCTCCAGGAACTGAAATGTGGGTTTTTCAGAACTGTGGAGGGGGAAACCAGATGCTTGCCGGAACTTGGGGATGAGCTGCAGGTTTCTGGACAATCTTTAGTGTCCATCAGCACTGACGGAACGGCAAGGAATTCCTGGGTCTGCCAGTATTGGTTTTTAAACTTTCAAACATTACTTGTCTCTTCCATGTGTATCAATTTCACTTCTCGAAGTAATTAAAATGTTTACATTTTCTAACCATTACCAAAAAGTTTATCTGCTTGCTTTCAAAATTCTACTCGAGATTTTCTTTCAAAAAAAGAGAAACTGTTGGAATTTCTTTAGTAATTAGGTTTTATAGATCCTGGAGAGGAGTGAACCTTGCATATGTCCAGACTTGTCCTTCAGTTGATAAAAACAAAGATTTTGGGGGAAAAGGGCAATTTTAACTCTGAGAGCTTCAAGAAAAACTTGAATGAAGACGTTAAAAGACGCAAAAGGAAATTCAGGAGGGCAGCACTGTGTTAGCACTGCTGTCTCAGGACGCAGAGGACCCGGGTTCGATCCTGGTCCCGGGTTACTGTCCATGTGGAGTTTGCACATTCTCCCCGTGTCTGCGTGTGTCTCACTCCCATAATCCCCATAACCCAAAGAGGTGCAGGGTAGGTGGATTGGCCACGCTAAATTGCCCCTTAATTCAAAAAATATATCATTGGGTACTCTCCCCTGCTTCTCTTGCCCAAAACACTTGATCTGTGTCTCCTAATCCTTGTGCCATCAGCTAACATAGTCAGCTTTTGTCTACCTCATCTAAACCTATCAGTTTTGTACACCTCCATTAAATCTCCCTTCAATCTCCTCTGCTCCAAGGAGGACAACCTGACCCTCTCCAACTTAACCATGTAATCCTGAACAATTTTTTTAAAATTGTGCCATTTAGCCTATTACTTCTGCTAAAGTGCATCATCTCATACTTCTGTATCCTAAGGCGAGATTATCTGGCCTCCTTGTGGTGTTTTTCTCAGTAGCGAGAGTCGGCCTGTCCATTGGCCGACAGAGAGATCTCATTTCGCCACTGTCAATGGGTTTCCCATTGAATCTATACCATGTTTCCAGGAAACCTGCAGCGGGGGTGTGCCATCAGCGGGACTGCAAGATCCCGCCAGCGTGCATAGCCTGAAGATCGCACCCAAAGCCCACCAGTCACTTCTCTGTCCATTCTGCTAGTCTAGCTGGGAGTCAATTGGTATCATCCTCAAGGTCAGACACTCCTAGGTTTGGAGTTTGCAAATTTTGAAATTTTACTTTGTACTCAACTATCCAAGTCATTTGCACGCATCATAAAAGCAGTTGCCCCAGCATTGACTATTGTGGACCAGCACTGTCTACCATCCTCCAGCCTAAAATACAACCATTCACCGTGATTCATTGTTTTTGGTCTGTAAGCCTATTTTTAATGCAAGCTGACACTGACCTTCCTATTCCTCAATTTTGTTCACCAACCTTTTATGTAATTCTTTGTCAAGGGCTGCCTTAAAATCCATATCGTTAACATCCATCATTTTCCCTTCATTACTCTCTTCATCTAACTCAAATCTCTCCACGTGCCTGGTGATATTTTTCAAGCATTGTGATTGTAACATCACAATGATCATAAACTGACCAGCCTATAGTTTCTAGGACTGCCCTTACACCCTTTCTCGAATAAAGGTATCATGTTTGTCACTCTCCAATTCCTAGAACTTCCCCAGTATCGCAAAGTTGGAAGATTATGGAAGGTCCTATCCACCACTTCTCTCCCACTTCCATTAGCAACCTGGGATGCAAACCATCCACACCAGGTAACTTAGCCACTCTAAGTATAGCCAGCACTTCCAGTATATCCTTCCCATCAATTTTCATCCCTTCCACTTTTTCAACCAGTTCAATTTCTATTGATATTTCTCTACCATCCTCTTCCTTCATAAAGTCCAATAAAGTGCTCATTAAGTTGTCAAGCTTTCCCTGCGTCACTAAGCGTACATCATTCTCTTTGCTCCTAATAGGCCCTTCCTAATTTCTTAACTATCCCACTCAATATTTACATATTGGTTCCTTTTGTGTTCACTGCCATTTGATTCTCATATTTTCTCTATGCTAGTCATATTTTCCTCCACTTCCCGACCGGGGAGGGGGGCGGGACGCCCTCTGATCCGGTTGGTCACCTGGAATGTGAGAGGGTTGAATGGGCCGGTGAAGCGGTCAAGGGTACTGGCTCACCTGAAGGGGCTAAAGGCGGATGTGGCAATGCTTCAGGAGACCCACCTGAGGGTGGCGGACCAGGTCCGCCTGAGGAAGGGATGGGTGGGGCAGGTTTTCCACGCGGGGTTGGATGTGAGGAACCGGGGAGTGGCGATTCTGGTGGGGAAAAATGTGTTGTTTGAGGCATCGGAGGTGGTGGCGGATAAGGGGGGCAGGTATGTGATGGTTAGGGGCAGGCTACAAGGAGAGAAGGTGGTACTGGCTAGTGTGTATGCCCCAAATTGGGACGATGCGGGCTTTATGAGGCGTATGTTGGGACGGATCCCGGATCTGGAGGCGGGAGGTCTGATCATAGGGGGGGACTTTAATACGGTGTTGGATCCTTCACTGGATCGGTCCAGCTCTAGGACGGGTAGGAGGCCGGCGGCGGCCAAGGTACTGAGAGGGTTTATGGATCAGATGGGTGGAGTGGATCCATGGAGGTTTGTGAGGCCGAGGGCACGTGAGTACTCTTTCTTCTCCCACGTACATAGGGTCTACTCTCGGATAGATTCCTTCGTGGTGAGTAGGGGACTGATTCCGAGAGTGGAGGAGGCCGAGTATTCGGCCATTACAATCTCCGACCACGCTCCGCATTGGATAGAGTTGGAGATGGGGGAGGTGCGAGACCAACGTCCATTGCGGCGGTTGGATGTGGGGTTGTTGGCGGAGGAGGTGGTGTGTAGGAGGGTCCGGGCAAGTATTGAGGGGTACCTTGAGGTGAATGATACGGGGGAGGTTCAGGTGGGGATGGTCTGGGATGCCCTGAAGGCAGTAATTCGTGGGGAGCTGATATCCATCCGGGCACACAGGGAGAGGAGCGAGAGGAGTGAGAGGGATAGACTGGTGGGAAAGATGCTGGAGGTGGACAGGAGGTATGCAGAGGCACCAGAGGAGGGACTGTTGGGGGAGAGGCGCAGCCTGCAGGCTAAATTTGATTTGCTGACCACTAGAAAGGCTGAGGCACAGTGGAGGAAGGCACAAGGGGCAGTGTACGAACATGGTGAAAAGGCGAGTAGGATGCTGGCTCATCAGCTCCGTAAGCGGGATGCGGCTAAGGAGATTGCTGGAGTGAGAGACAAGAGTGGGAATGTGGTGCGGAAGGGGGTAGAGGTGAATGAGGTCTTCAAGGACTTTTACGGGGAACTGTACCGGTCGGAGCCAACGAGGGGAGAGGAGGGGAATGGAGAGGTTCCTTGACAGGCTTTCTTTCCCGAAGGTGCAGGAGGAGAAGGTGGAGGGGCTGGGTGCGCCGATTGAGCTGGAGGAGTTAGTTAAGGGGATCGGGCAGATGCAGGCAGGGAAGGCACCGGGGCCGGATGGGTTCCCGGTGGAATTTTATAAAAAGTTTGTGGACCTAGTGGGCCCCTTGCTGGTGCGGACGCTCAACGAAGCGTGGGAAGGGGGGACTTTGCCCCCGACGATGTCACGGGCGCTGATCTCGTTAATTTTAAAGAAGGACAAGGACCCCCAGCAGTGTGGGTCATACAGGCCCATATCTCTCCTCAACGTGGATGCTAAGGTGCTGGCAAAAATCCTGGCCACCAGGATAGAGGACTGTGTGCCAGGGGTTGTGCATGAGGACCAGACAGGTTTTGTGAAGGGAAGGCAGCTGAACACGAATGTGCGGAGATTGCTGAATGTCATTATGATGCCGGCGATTGAGGGGGAGGCAGAGATAGTGGTGGCGCTGGATGCGGAGAAGGCCTTCGATAGAGTGGAGTGGGGGTACCTATGGGAGGTGTTGGGGAGGTTTGGATTTGGTGAAGGGTTCATTAGATGGGTAAGGCTGCTATATGAGGCCCCGATGGCGTGCGTGGCCACGAATAGGAGGAGGTCGGAGTACTTCCGGCTTTACCGAGGGACCAGGCAGGGTTGCCTCTTGTCCCCCTTGTTGTTTGCACTGGCAATCGAGCCGCTGGCAATGGCATTGAGAGATTCAGAGAGGTGGAGAGGCTTGGTGCGAGGTGGAGAGGAACATAGGGTGTCGTTGTATGCCGACGACCTGTTACTGTATGTGGCGGACCCGGTGGGAGGGATGCCAGGAGTGATGGAGTTACTAGCCGAGTTTGGGACCTTCTCAGGTTATAAATTAAACTTAGGCAAGAGCGAGGTGTTTGTGGTGCACCCTGGAGACCAGGAGGAAGGAATTGGTAGGCTCCCGCTTAGGCGGGCAGGGGCGAGCTTTAGGTACCTGGGGGTGCAAGTGGCCAGGGACTGGGGGACTCTCCACAAGCATAACTTTACCAGACTGGTAGATCAGATGGAGGAGGAGTTCAGGAGGTGGGACATGCTGCCATTGTCGTTGGCGGGAAGGGTGCAGTCCGTCAAAATGACAGTGCTTCCGAGGTTCTTGTTCCTTTTTCAGTGCCTGCCCATATTTATCCCCAGGGCCTTCTTTAGGAGAGTGACCGGCAGTATTCTGAGCTTTGTGTGGGCACATGGGACTCCGAGAGTGAGGAGGGTGTTCCTGGAGCGAGGAAGGTATAGAGGCGGGCTGGCGCTGCCCAACCTTCTGGGGTACTATTGGGCAGCCAATGTGTCAATGGTGCGTAAATGGGTGATGGAGGGGGGAGGGGCAGCGTGGAAAAGATTGGAGATGGCGTCATGTAGAGGTACGAGCCTGGGTGCCATGGTAACGGCACCGTTGCCACTCTCCCCCAAGAGGGTTACCACGAGCCCGGTGGTGGCGGCGACCCCAAGAATCTGGGGACAGTGGAGACGACATCGGGGGGAAACAGGGGGCTCGATGGAGGCTCCACTGGGTGGCAACCATCGGTTCATCCCGGGGAACACGGATGGGGGATTCAGGGGATGGCAAAGGGCGGGCATCAGCAAATTGAGGGACCTGTTTATTGGCGGGAGGTTTGCGGGCCTGGGGGAACTGGAAGATAAATTTGGCCTTCCCCAGGGGAACATGTTCAGATACCTGCAGGTAAAGGCGTTTGCTAGGCGACAGGTAGAGGGATTCCCTTTTCTGCCCTCGCAGGGGACGATGGACAGAGTGCTTTCGGGGGTGTGGGTAGGAGAGGAGAAGGTGTCTGACATCTATAAGGTAATGCAGGAGGTGGAGGAGTCGTCAGTGGAGGAGCTGAAGGCTAAATGGGAGGAGGAACTCGGGGAGCAGATAGAGGACGGGACTTGGGCGGAGGCCTTGGAGAGAGTCAACTCTTCCTCTTCATGTGCGAGGCTTAGTCTCATCCAATTTAAGGTGCTGCACCGGGCCCATATGTCCGGGACTAGGATGAGTAGGTTCTTCGGGGGTGAGGACAGGTGCACCAGATGTTCGGGGAGTCCTGCGAACCACGCCCATATGTTCTGGGCATGCCCAGCACTGGAAGAATTCTGGAAGGGGGTGGTGGGGACAGTGTCGAGGGTGGTTGGATCCAGGGTCAAACCAGGGTGGGGACTCGCGATTTTTGGAGTTGCGGTAGAGCCGGGAGTGCAGGAGGCGAAAGAGGCCGGTGTCCTGGCCTTTGCGTCCCTAGTAGCCCGTCGAAGGATTCTGTTACAATGGAAGGATGCAAGGCCCCCAAGCGTGGAGACCTGGATCAGTGACATGGCGGGATTTATAAAATTGGAAACGGTCAAATTTGCCCTGAGAGGATCAATACAAGGGTTCTATGAACGATGGCAGCCTTTTCTGGACTTCCTGGCTCAGAGATAGGTAACTGGGTCAATAGCAGCAGCAACCCGGGGGGGTGCATTATTGTAGTGTTTATTCTGTAACTTTATAGTGTGTTAATTTGCGTTGTTGTTAAAATGCTGGGTTGTTCATGGGGATGGGGCGAATGTATATGATTGTTAATATTATTGTTATTTTCGGTATTTTACTAAGGTGCGTTATTGTTGTATAAAATCAAAATTTCTCAATAAAAATTATTTAAAAAAAAAAAAAAAATATTTTCCTCCACTTCCACTCAACTTATTCATTTTGGCCTGGTTCTTGCTTGAAGAATTTACCTGGCATGCATCACAGATCCTCTCTTAATTTCATCATATTCTCTATTTCCTAGTGTTATGGGTCAGGGTTTAGAGAACATCAAAGTATATCATAGAGTTCATCTGACCTACAACTTTTAATAGATTTTGGTTATGAGGAGCACAATGGCCCATTTTCCAGGTGTTATGCAACAGAGATCTTGTCTTTTTAAACAAAACAATGTTTATTCTATGAATCCAGTTAACATTTTATAAACACAGTAAACATCTTATCACCTACCAACACAAATTCACCCCCAAAGATACAGTACTCTATAGGTAACCCTTAGTAACTTTCTTAACAATATCCATAAGCCAAACACCACTTTCTTTCCTACAAAAACAGTAGGTTTGCATTCCTTACAGAAGCAGGTATTGCTTTGAAATTATCAAGTGATCTGGAGACATTCTTTAGCATGCAGAGAGACCAAAATACACCTTAGTTTGGATGCAGCTCCCCAACTGAAAACCAAAAGTAAAACTCAGAGCCAAAAACAGTTTCCAGCTCAAAACAAAAGTAAAAAGCAGAGCCAGAGCCCAGCTCCACTCACACAATGACATCACTGCAGCCACTTGAGAAGAGAAACATTTCTTAAAGTGACATTCCCACGGCACTAGTCATTCAATGAGCCCTAAATTTGGTTCCTTTCTCTTTCAGCCTTGTTGGTGAAATGGACCTAGCCTGTACTTGAAATATTGCTTTCTTAAAGTTCATCAATGTTCCGACATTAAGGTAATTGGGTGAAAAGTGAATTGAAAGCCAAGAAGAACAAATTTTCATGCGCCAAAGTCATTTCTGTTGAATTCGCTCCTATTTTCTCACTGGAAAGCAAATTGATAATTTAAAAGTGATTCCATTGGAATGGCATGGGTAAATAAGCCTTATATTTAAGTAAGTATTTCAGGCAAGAGTCATAGAATTCCTACAGCGCATAAGGTCATTCAGCCCATCGAGCCTGCACCGAGCCTCTTAAAGAGCATTCTACCTAGACCCACACTCCAGTCCTATCCCCATAACCCCACATGTTGAACACCTAACAGCCAATCACCTAACATACACATCTTTTTTTAAATAAAATTAGAGTTCCCAATTAATTTGATCCAATTAAGGGGCAATTTAGTGTGTTCAATCCACCAACCTGCACACCTGTGTGTTGTGGGGGCAAAATCCATGCAAACATGGGTAGAATGTGCAAACTCCACATGGACAGTGACCCAAAGCCGGGATCAAACCTGGGACTCAGCGCCTTGAGACTGCAGTGCTAACCACTGTGCCACTGTTCTGCCCTCTAACCTACACATCTTTGGATTCTGAAAGGAAACTGGAGCAGCCGAAAGACACGGGGACAATGTGCAAACTCCACACAGTCACCCAAGGCTTGAACCAAACCCAGATCCCTGGCATTATGAGGCAGCAATGCCAGGCACTGTACCGCCCACATAGCACAATCATTCCCCTCTAATTAACCAATCTGTTTTCTGCCTTTAATTCTCTCCTAAAGTTAAACTGGCAGCTCCCTGTACTTCACCCCAATAGCCTTATTCATGTATCAAATGGGTATTTGATCTTCAGGGTTGAACTAATCCGTCCCAAACCCTGAAGATCCCTCACTCCTCGAGTAGGGTGAATATCTTATTTCATGCACTAGCAGGCTTTGTAGAACTGTAAGCACATTAGTGCCAAGGACTTGGAACTGGACTGTGATGCCCAAATACATCTCAGTTCGAGTCATCATGTTTCAAATTTTCAAAGAAAAAATTTATTCCATAGGTCCGGGCAAAATTAAAACCCATACCCCACTCCAATCCCCCAAGTTATCTTACTTCCAAACTTTAGAGTCCTACCAAGTTGTGAGATTATTTATTTCTAAATGAAACATCATTACTTTCAAGTCAACATGCACCGTACCACATAAATATTAGCAAAAACAGAAAATATTTACTTCCAACAATGGTTTACAATCTTACAATCACAAATTATAAATTTATTTTACGAACAATCCACATCATTTATTCTCGTCCAAAGCTATGCAATCTTTCAACGGGTACTTCAGTCAAGGACAATTATAGTTCAGTAATTAACCACAATAACGCAAATGCCAGGAGTCAAGTCACTATTGCACATGGTTGTATCGGTTAGAGTCACAATGACACTAAATAAACATTAATGGCTGCAGCATCTTCTCCAGGCAATTGCAGAAATTGTTCCAAATTGGTGCCAATCATTGAAAATGCTTGCCCACAAACAGATTACCTCGCAATTAAATCCAGCACAATAGGGGCCTGTTTAGCACAGGGCTAAAGAGCTGGCTTTTAAAGCAGACCAAGGCAGGCCAGCAGCACGGTTGAATTCCCGTACCAGCCTCCCCAAACAGGCGCCGGAATGTGGCGACTAGGGGCTTTTCACAGTAACTTCATTTGAAGCCTACTTGTGACAATAAGCGATTTTCATTTTTAATAAATAACAGCCTAAGTTTTAAAGAAACTGCCCACACAAGGCGGAATTCTCTCATTTTGAGACTCGGTGATGTGGCGGAGACACAGGGAATTTCCTGCTGCAGCGGCCAGCAGGAAAACATGCCAAACCTTCTGGCTCTGACCTTATTAATTATGCACCTGGGCATTTCACAGTTTTCAATGGCGGAGCAGGCCTAGATGGCATGTAGTCCATCAGTGCCCGAAAGGTGCCCAACATCACTGACCCACTATTAAAGAAAGAAGGCAGACCACCTGAAAATGAAGATAGAACGAGACCAGAAGATGGACCTTCTGAGAACAAAGATCGTTCTCCTTGAGCATTCAGAGGCTGGAAAAGGAACCCCCTCCAGGACGCCTGATCTGGATGGTTCACCTGCAGATGGTCCCCTAACCCACCGCTGTTACCCGCTATCAAACATGCCAGCAGATGCTTGGGTGAATTCTGCCCACGGAATCATTTCTAGTGCTCCTTTCCCCAATGACTACCTGTCCACCTTCCGCGCCAGCCCAACCCTATTTTAAAGTTTTGCACCTACAATCTTTAATGGCAATTGGTCTTGATTTCAACAATTTATATTTATTCAAATATATGGATCAGTAACTTACTTTAAGAAATGTCCTCAATTACATATCTGCTCAGTTTTGTATTCACAAACAGCAGCCCAAATAGTTCTCGTTGATCACCCTCCTCCACTGAATTGAACTTGATCTCATCCAAAACAACTTCTCAACTCTACTCGCATTCTCTAAATAAAAAAGATGTTCCTGTTGCAGCCCACAGGGATCCAAACTAGGTCTGTCTTTTTGTATCCTATGTCTGAACAACGCTTTCACAGCCCTGTTCGAGCTCCAGGCATCCTTTACATTAACTGCTTTGGTGCTTCTTCCTCCCTACTTTTGAAAAGTTTAAAAATTATGTTTCCAATTTTCTCACCTCCATGTGATTCATTTCCAATTCCTCTCGATCCTTTTGTGCTTTCCTTCTCTATCATGGGGCTTCAACAGGCATCTGATACAGCCTCACTAAATCCCTAAACTACCGGAACATGCTTCTTTCCATCCTGAATACTTTTAAGACTCCGTTCTGCCGTCTGTCTCATTTGCTCCAATGATCTGCTTTTCAAAACAGAGTTTCTGAAATATGGCCGATGGGCCCTTGGCTGGAACTATCCAATTTCCCAAGTTTCTGTCCTAACTCACGCTCCTTTTTCTCACAATTTAGAAGTTTCTTATCCAGACTTAGCAGCCTTTCCTTCCACTTACAACACAAGTACTCAAACACAGTTTTCCTCTTTCTCTTCCAGCTCAACTTTTCAGAGGAACTATGCAACAACCCACTTCACTCTTCCTTCACCCCAACAAGATACACCACCTACTCAATCACCTCTCCCCACACTGTTGTGTAGGGTTCCACACATTCGTTCCATGTTGAGGAACAATGTACATGGATATTCTCTAATGTAGCAACACAGGATGTATGCAAAGTAATTGTCAAACAACACCATTATGCCCCTAATGCAACCTGGGACTACCGGTGATACTTCAGTCACCCACCCCCTCTCACATTGCCAGGCTGACCTCAAATCATTAACCTCATACACGGTTCACAGTTGACCTCCAGGGGAAAGATCTCATCTTTCTGCTATGCACTACCCTGTGATGATCTGCATGAACAATTAGCTCAAATTCCCTTTTGTTAACTATTAAGATTTCTGCCACACCCACATATTTATGATTAGTGCTTTGTCTGCTGTTTTATTTTGCAGCTCTTAAAGGCTCAAAATATGAACTTGTCTCTCTCTCGCCAAGATGCTGACTGACCTGTGAAGTATTTTCACATTTGTTCACAATTCCAGTATTATACTTTTTGACATACCCATTGTTAAGCTGTGAAATGTTTTCTAATAATTATGAATTACAATTAGTCATATCAAATGTGAAATTTTTCACTTTTCTGATTCTAATCATAGTGATACAGCACAGGAGGCTTCTATTTGGTCAAGTGTGCATGTCAGCTTTTGAAAGAGCTACCCAATGAACCCCAATCGCCTGCATTTTTTCCATATCCCTATAATATATTTTCTTTCAAGCATTTATCTTTTCAATTGCTCTTCTGAATATTACTATTGAGTCAACTTCCACTGCACTTTCAAGAAGCATTTCAGACCACAACAACTTGCCATAAAAAAGGCATCCTCGTGTTGCTTCTGGTTCTTCAGGCAATCATCTTAATTAAATCTGTGTCCTCCAGTAGCCACAATTTCTGCCACTGGAAACAATTCCTTGTTATTTACTCTATCAAAACCATTCATAATTTTGAACTTCAATCAAATCTTCCTCTTTTTTTTTTTATTTAGAGCACCCAATTTTTTTCTCCACTTAAGGGACAATTTAGCATGGCCAATTTACCTAGAGTGCACATCTTTTTGGGTTATGGGGGCGAGACCCACGCAAACACAGGGGGAATGTGCACACTCCACATGGACAGTGACCCGGGTCCTCGGCCCAGTCAGGCAATAGTCTAACCGCTGCGCCAGGGTGCTGCGCCAAATCAAATCTCCTCAACCTACACTGTTAGCTTTTCTTCTCTTCTCCAAAGAGCAAACAGAAAACATAGATAGGTCTTTTTCAGGTTGGCAAGATGTAATGAGTGGTGTAAGGATCAAAGTAGTTTACAATTTAGATAAATGACTTGGATGAGGGGATTGAAAGGATGCTTTAATTTGCTGAAACACAAAGAGAGGTAGGAAAATAAGTTGTGAAGAGGCCAGAAGGCAGCTACAAAAAGATATGGTTAGGTGAAATGAGTGGGCAACGGACTGGTGAAAGGAGTATAATGTGGGAAAATGTGAAATTATACGTTTTGACAGGAAGAATAAAAAAGAAGCATGATGAATGGTTGCAGAGCTCCGAGGTGCAGAGGGATCCGGATATTCTCGTGCATGAATCCCAAAAGACAAGTACGGAAGTACAGAAAATAATTAGGAAATCTAATAGAACATGATCATTTATTGTGGGGGCACTGAACACAAAAGTAGGGAGTTTATGCTTCAGTTGTACAGGACAATAGTGAGACCACATCTGGAGTACTATGTTGTACAGTATTGGTCAACTTATTTAGGGAAGGATGTAAATGTGTTGCAAGCAGTTCCAGGAAGGGTTATCAGACTAATACCTGGAATGGGTGAATTGTTTTGAGTAAAGATGGGACAGGCTAGGCTGCTATCTGCTGGAGTTTAGAAAACAGGTGACTTGATTCAAACATAAAAGATCCTGAGAGATCTTGACAGGATGGACGGAGGTGGGCTGGTTAGATGGGCAGAACAGTGGCAAATGGAATTTAACCCTGAAACGTGTGAGATAATGCACTTTGAGAGGACTAACAAGGCAAGGGAACATACAATGAATGGTAGGACCCTAGGAAGTACAGAGCGTCAGAGGGATCTCAGTGTGCATTTTCATAGATTCCTGAAAAGGGCAAGATGTAGATAAGGTGGTTAAGAAGGTCTTTATCAGCAGAGGCAAAGAATAATAAGCGCAGGGAGGTTATGATGGAGCAGTACAAAATATTGGTTCAGCGACAGCTGGAATATTATGTGCAGTTCTTGTTGCCACACTATGAGGAAGGAAGTGATTTCAATAGAGGGGATCAGAGGAGACTCACCAGGACGTTGCCTGGGCTGGAGTGTTTCAGCTAGAAAGAGTGGATAGGTTGGGGTTGGTTTCCTTGGAGCAGAGAAAGCTGAGGGGGGTACTTGATTGAGGTGCATCAGATTATATGGGGCATAGTGTATAGGAAGGAACTTTTCCCCTTAGCGGAGAGTTCAACAACCAGGGGGTATAGATTTAAGGTACTGGGCAGGACTTTTAGAGGGGGTGTGAGGAAAAGCTTTTTTCACCCAGAGGTGGTGGAAATCTGCAGTCCACCACCTGAAAAGATGGTAGAGGCAGGAACCCTCACAACATTGAACAACTCCATGTTCGAAAAATCATACTAAAATACTGCAGATAAGAATCTGCAAAAAAAATGTGCATCCACTAACTAAGCCAGCAATGGACTCAACTACATTACTCAACGGACAGAATAACAACCTTTTCAGTTAATTTTCAAAATTTCACAGAAAACGAAGCATAAAATCACTCCTGCCTCACTGCTTAAATTCACTTATGGTGCCTAACTGCACAAAGGAAAAGAATAGACAAACAATCAGATACAGGAAAGAAAGACAAACTGTTCATTGTTTCAATTTCAACCTATTCCTGTTACAATAGATGTATTCGGTCACATTTCCACAAGTTTCCCCAGTATGGTTATTTGATGATATTTACAGAGCCAAACATACAAAAACTTGAATTCATATAGTGCCTCTAACATAATGAAATATCCCAAGGCACCTCACAGGAGGGGCTTGTTTAGCACAGTGGGCTAAACAGCTGGCTTGCAATGCAGAACAATGCCAGCAGCGGGTTCAATTCCCGTACTGGCCTCGCCGAACAGGCGCCGGAATGTGGCGACTAGGAGCTTTTCACAGTAACTTCATTGAAGCTACATGTGACAATAAGCGATTATTATTATTATTACAGGAGCACTATAAAATAAAGAACACTATTTTGTATAAATTTAGTGTACCCAATTCATTTTTTCCAATTTAAGGGGGAATTTAGCGTGGCCAATAAACCTAACCTGCACATCTTTGGGTTGTGGGGGGCAAAACCAAGGGGAGAATGTGCAAAATCCACACGGACAGTGACCCAGGGCTGAGTTCGAACCTGGGACCTTGGCGCCATGAAGCAGCAATGCTAACCACTGCGCCACCGTGCTGCCCGAAAACAAAGAACTGAGCAATGAGGCAATATTAGGTCAGCTGACCAAAAACCTGGTCAAACAGGTAGCTTTAAGGAGCGTCTTAAAGGAACAAAGTGAAACAGAGATCTGTAGGGAGGGTATTCGAAGGCTTTGGGCCTGGGCAACAGACGGCATGGCCACCAACAGTGGAGCAATCAAATTGGGGATGCACACAAGCCCAGATTTTTCATTGCGCCGAGAAAAACATGACTTTGACAAAATGCTAAGAATTTATATGGTAAATAACATTGATCCTATGGGCAGCACGGTGGCCTAGTGGTTAGCACAACCGCCTCACGGCGCTGAGGTCCCAGGTTCGATCCCGGCTCTGGGTCACTGTCCGTGTGGAGTTTGCACGTTCTCCCCGTGTCTGCGTGGGTTTCGCCCCCACAACCCAAAAATGTGCAGAGTAGGTGGATTGGCCACGCTAAATTGCCCCTTAATTGGAAAAAATAATTGGCTAATCTAAATTTATAAAAAAAAACATTGATCCTCGAGATTTTAATGCTATATTAATCCCCAATATTCCAAGTGCAAAAATCTACACCAATCCAAGTCTATTTTGCTGTCTACTCGAGACAGGTGTTTACTTCAATCCCTGGAGAAGTATTATCATAATTTTGAGAGTACTCTGAAACCACCTACTGTACACTGGGTCTGAATGGATACACGTGCATTTGGGACAAAATAACAAAGCAGGATAAAACAAAATTAAGGGCTGCAATTTCTTGTGGAGTAACTTTGTTAACAATTGCATTGTTAAAAAAGTACTGTGGTCATTATGCCTTTTTGCATAAAGGGTAGGATAAATGACCTACAATACATGCAGATCAGCAAGTACATTCAACACTTTTCAAAATAATCTATTATTAGCAGTACGAAACACCCATTAGAACACTTTCATCAAAAATAAATGCCATGTGACAAATCGAAAGCTGTAAATGGGCTCTCAAGAATTGAAAAAGAGGCTGCAAACATGCAATGTCCCCAAAAATTTAGACTGGTTAGTATGTTTGAAATCCTCTCAGATTTATAAATAGAAATATTAAAAAGTCAAATAGCAATTTTACAAGCAAAAAAATACTAAACATCAAGTGAGAGGGAATGAGTTGACCCGTACGATAACACCTAACTAACCAATGCCAACATCAATTAAGCATACACAATGCAGGCACTAACACCAGAATTTTGGGTAACAATTAGAACAGAACCCAGATTTGAATCCTGCAGATAACAAAGTTACACAAATGCAACAGAAGCAAAATGTAAGACAAACATCAATGAAAGGGCAATTAGGAGTTATCAACTACCAAGTGCAATTATTTCTTATCTAAAGAGACACGACAAAATCCAATGTTGCGAATAAGGAAATACCTTAGCTGATATTTTACAAGCAAAAAGATGCACCCCAAAAGGTATGATTTATGGCATTATATATTAACTCTTACAGGCATGTGTATCTTGGCATAAGCATCTTGGCAACTGACGCTTTTTTGTTAAAAGACCACGGGTAAAAATGATCATTTTTATTTTTTTTAATTAACTTAAGATTGTTGCTGTCAATGGCAACAGCCTGAATACGGCGCCTGCGCCCTGGTCACAGAAGGGCAGATTCAACATTTCTCTCAAAATGTGTAATTCTCTTCCCACACCCCTCTTCGCTTTTATTTTGTACAACGTTTATCCACCACATTTCTCGTCTCTCAATTTATTGCAATAAGATGTTGGGGTCGGGAGGAAGCAAAATCCTTCTGGACAAATTATCTTCAGTGCTTCTGCTTAAACTGTATTTTATATTTTAAATCTCAAGCCTCCTCCCTTTCCTGGAATCATTAAACACCAATCAATGAGGAGTTAAAACAATACATTTCTCCTCCCTTAATTTTGGCGGAGTTGCATTGATAATCATCATGAAGAATTAAAACAGCACCTCCCAGCAGAGGTCCAGGTGAAGGCCTGCACCCAGACTGGCTGCAAACCTGCGCCCCAGGGGATTTCATTTTGAGGTATATTTGCGGCCTCTGATGTCGATCCTGACCCGTAAGCCTGGGGTTAAATTACAGAATGATCTTTTATTAAATCTCCCTCTTGTGCAGGCCATTCCTCACCTCTACCGAGGCCTCCAACTTCCCTTCAAAAGTGAAGTCGATGAGATCGGGCTTCAGGCACAGCGAGTAGTTCTCCGGGGTCACGTCGGTGGGGAGCCGCTCGAAGGGTCTCTTGGCCGGCATTTTGTGTGGGTTGCGAGCACGGGTGCCGATGAGCCTCCTGACGCCGTGCCGGTTGCCGATTACGGGTGTCGGGGCTCGGGCTCCGAGGGTGCGAGGAACGCGGCCTCTCCAGCAGATGGACGCGGTGAACAGGCGGCGGAAAGCGAGGACCGCGGTGGCGCCGCCGAGCAACATCAATGAAGCTGACAAACTGACCGCCCCCTCGCGTCCGCGTCGCGTCCCCGTACGTGCGCGTCCTCGCCCCATTGATCGCGCGTGCGCAAACCCAACCTGCGTCACCCAGCGTGACCGTTCCCGCCTGGGCGGTGGACGTGCCCTTCGGCACGAGCATCCGCAGTGCGACGCCATGTTCCCCACGTTATTACGTCACAGCTGGCAGTCACGTAGAGTGGGCCGTGAGCGCGTTCACAAGAATGCGCGCGAGTGGGGGGAGGGATCATTACAGAGACCCATTGCGTGATTCTTGGCCATAGCTATCTGAATACACTGCCCGAAACTATGGTGGAGTCAGATTCAATATTGGCTTATAATAGATTATTAGCTGAAAAGGAATAAAATGACAGGGAATCGATGGGAAGGGGGAATTGCTCTTGCAGAGAAGCAACATGGTGACAAAAGACGAAATGGCCTCCTTCTATTGTATGCTGTAACCAATATGTGATTCTACCAATAACAGAAAGTGCTGGAAATACTCAGCAGGTCTGACAGCGTCTGTGGAGAGAGAAACAGGGTCAATGTTCTGAGGAGAGGGCAGCAGAGTGGCATGGTGGTTAGCACTGCTGCCTCTCTGGGTCACTGTCCATGTGGAGTTCACACATTCTCCCCATGTTTGCGTGGGTTTTGCCCCACAACTCAAAAACGCGCAGGATAGGTGGATTGGCCACGCTAAAGTTGGCGCTAAATTGGAAAAATCGTACTCTAAATTCATAAGAAAAAAAATGTTTTGAGGGGACTATGACTCCTCTTCAGAATTGAAGGAAGGTAGAAATGCGATGGGTTATATGCATTGGGAGGGAGAAGGTGAAGAACAACAATGAAAGTCTGGAATAGGGTAGAGGGCATGAGTGATTAAATAATAAAGATGACATGGAAGAAAAGATAAAAGGGAGTGGTAATGGTAGAAATTAGACATGTTAAATTGTATAAATGCCAAACAAAAGCAAAATGTTTGAAAACAAATAATCTGAAAAACAATTCAAACTGGCACAAGCACAACAGGAGAAAATGGGGAAACAGAGTTCATGGTCTGAAATTGTTGAACTCCATTTTAAGTCCAGAAGGCTGTAAAGTACCTAATTGAAAATGGGTTCTGTTCTGTGTGCTTTACTGAAATATTACAGCAGACTGAGGGCAGGAATGTAAGCATGAGAGCAAGATGGTGAATTAAAACAGCAAGTAACCAGAAGCTCATGGTCATGCTTGAAGACTAAATGGAGGTGTTCCAAAGGATAGTCCTAATGTGCATTTGGTCTCCCTGATGTAAAGGAGACCATGTTGTGAGCAGCAAATACAGTAGACTAAATTGGAAGAAGTACAAATTGCTACTTTACCTGGAAGGAGTGTTTGGGGCCTTGACGGTAAGGAGAGAGGAGATAAAATGGCAAGTGTTACACCTCCTGCGACTGTATGAAAAAGAGACAAGATGGTGAGGGTGATTGAGGAGTGGACCAGGATAACAGCAAATTACTGCGGATGCTGGAATCTAAACAAAAACAGAAAATACTGAACAATCACAGGACAAATACTGGACAAAGCTTGAACAAAAAGTCATCCAGACTCGACAGATTAGCTCCCTTCTCTCCACAGATGCTGTCAGACCTGCTGAGATTGTCCAGTATTTTCTGTTTTTGTGTGAGAGAACCAGGATGTTGTGGAGGAAATGGTCCCATCAGGATGTTGACAGGCAGGGGAAGATGTGTTTGGTGGTCTGGTGGTGGAAATGGAGGAAGATGATCCTTTGCATGTGAGGCTGATCGGGAGGAAAAAGTAACGTTCCCGAAGGATTGGGAAGAGGCGAGAGCGGAAATGTGAGAAATGGGTCGAACATGAGTGAGGAACCCTGTCAATCACAATGGGAAAAATCCTCAGCTGAACAAAAAGGAAAACATTCAAAAAGTGCTGTGTAGAAGGTTGTATCATCATATAATAGATGCGAGGGAAACAGAGAAACTGGGGACTGATTCTGTGAATTTAGGTTAGTTTGTTGTTTTTTAAACCTACAATTATTAAAGGCTCAAATGAGAGGCTAGGCCGGGCAAGGCAAGGCACTACCCAGACTGAGAGAGAAAGGCTAAATTGGAAACTGTCAATTATGTGAGTTTTAAGGGCAGCACGGTGGCGCAGTGGGTTAGCCCTGCTGCCTCATGGCGCCAAGGTCCCAGGTTTGATCCCAGCTCTGGGTCACTATCCGTGTGGAGTTTGCACATTCTCCCCGTGTTTGTGTGGATTTCGCCCCCACAACTCAAAAATGTGCAAGCAAGGAAAAACTTGCCGTGTTTCACGGCAGCCTCCGCGCCCCCTGCGGGACCCGATTCTCCCCCCGGGCGGGGCTAGCAGCAGGGCCCCATGAAGCACGGCATCGAGGCCTTAGCAACCGTCGCTAAGTCCGCGCACCAAGCGTCACGCCGGCTGACGCGCACGATGACGTCAGCCGCGCATGCGCGGATTGGACGGCTCCAACCTGCGCATGCGCGGGGCCGTCATCTCCCTGGCGGCGGAGGGAGAAATAGTGCGTCCATTACGGACGCACTGCCCGCAATCGGTGGGCACTGATCGCGGGCCCATGCCCCCCTTGGCACGGCCGTGGTACTGCCGTGCCAATCGGGGCCTGGATGCCCAGAACGGGCATGTTGCGGCTGTTTTTACAACGCAGAAAGCAGGTGTATTTGCTGCCGTAAAAACGGTCATAAAGGCCTGGGAACTCGGCCCATCGGCCTGGAGAATCGCTGTTCGCTGTAAAAAACGGCGAGCAGCGATTCATGTCGTGGGGTGGCCGTGGTGGGGGAGAATAGCGGGAGGGCGTGAAAAATGTCGGGGACGCCCTCCCGCTATTCTCCGACCCGTCGTGGGCAGCGGGGAATCGCGCCCCCTAAACTTTATAATAATAATCTTTATTGTCACAAGTAGGCTTACATTAACACTGCAATGAAGTTACTATAAAAATCCCCGAGTTGCCACACTCCGGCTCCTGTTCGGGTACATAGAGGGAGAATTCAGAATGTCCAATTCACCTAACAAGCACGTCATTCGGGACTTGTGCGAGGGAAACCGGAGTCCCCGGAGGAGACCTACGTTGACACAGGGAGAACGTGCAGACTCCGCACAGACAGTGACCCAAGCTGGGAATCGAATCTGGGACCCTGTTGCTGTAAAGCAACGGTGCTAACCAAGGTGCTACCATGTCGCCCAACTTGAGTCCCTCTTGGATAAACCCACAGCATCACTGCATCCTTTGAAGGGCCCATGGAGGCAATTTTCACTGACTCCTTATGGGCCTCAACCTCCAATGGCTCCATCTTCATCCTTTCACACCAATCTTCTTGCCCAGTGCACCAGTTGGGGGGGCTAATTCCACCAAACGTCTTCCCAGTCCACTCACCTTTCCCACCACCGGATCCTGTGAAATCTACCAGCTGATCAACAACCTTCACCATTCTCCACATCTCCATTCTGAATGCCACTCATGTGCAAACAAGCTCCTTATGATCTATGACATTATTGTGGCATTGTGACCTTGATAGAAACTTGCTTCATGAGTGATGCCACCTCAGTTTATTGAAGCCTCTTTTAAACTCCAGCACCTTTGACATTGCTGTATTCCCTCAATACTGTCAGTTATTTTCTCAAGTCTGGGGGAAGGCATGATCTAACATTCTGTGCCACAGAGACTGAGTGGTATTGATTGAGCCATGTGCATCATGTACAGTACATTCAAGGCTATACCTTTCAACAATTGCCTCATCCAAACTGCCATGATGACTGTGTGATCCTGCTACTGAACATCCCATTGGGTCTGCCTTCCTACTCCTCTGCACCTTCTTCCTTGAACACCATACCTTGTTTCACTTCTCTTGCCTCTCTTAAAATGTTCATTCTTTGCAGCCCATCTGACTTTCTATCATTTTTGTCCTCCCTCAGTCTTCATACTTGTGGTGAATGTATAGTATTAGTAATTTACCAGTGTATTAGTAACATGTTCTGCCATTGTGTTACAGCGATGTTATGTTGTTGACCTTGTGGGCTCCACCTATGGGCCATTGTGTGGCTTCACCCACAAGGGGATATGTTGGGGCATGTACGGGCTCTGCCCATGGCTCCTCCCCTTGAAAGGAAGTATAAAGAGCCGTCGACCTGTAGGCGGGTCACAGTATTGTACGAGTCGCAGGCAGGCACTGTTCTAAGCTGATTAAAACCTCAGTTTACTTCTACTCGTGTCTTTGAGTGAATTGATGGGCGCAACAATTTAATCAACTTAAACACAACTATGAAATCAGCCCTCAAACCTGATCGACTGGAACTCGATCCACAGGCTGCGGAGGCGAAATAAATTTTTTCGCCCTGGCTTCGATGCTTCAAGGCCTATCTCGCTGCCTCTTCCACGCCTTCGGTCACCGATGAACAGAAGCTGAGCCTCCTCCACGCACGGGTGAGCCATCGCATTTCTGTTCAGCTCGATGAGGCCTCCTCCTACGCAGATGCCCTCGCGATGCTCGAACGCCTCTACGTACGGCCCGTGAGGTCTACGCACGACACATCTTCACCACTTGCCGCCAGCTGCCCGGGGAGTCGCTAGATGACTACCTACGCGACCTCAAAGCCCTCGCATTCAACTGTAATTACCAGGCCGTTACGGCCACTCAGCACATGGAACTCGCCGTTCGAGACATCTACGTGGCGCGAGTCCGGTCGAATTATGTGAGACAGCGCCTGCTCGAAAAGGGGGCCCAGGACCTGGACGACACGGTAAAGTTAGCCACCTCTCTGGAGGTTGCGTTTCAGAGCCTTAATGCGTTCCCGGCTGACCACGCGACCCCCTCGTGGGCCCCCGACCAAAGACTACCCCAGGCCTGTGCCGCGCAGTCGCCCGCCCACCCTGCTATTTTTGCGGCCAGTCTCAACACCCCCGACAGCACTACCCGGCCCACAACGCGAACTGCAGCAGCTGCGGGAGAAAAGGACATTTCACCAAAGTCTGCCTGGCCAGGTCTAAGAACTCGAACTCACAGGCCCGATCCTCAGACTCACAGGCCCACAGACTCCGCAGTGTGGCAGCGTGTCTGCCGACTCCATCCCCTGCAGACGCGACATCAGCCTCATGCTATCAGTGGGGGAGGCCATCTTCCAGCCCTCACAGTACGTGCGACGCATGGGGGCCGCCATCTTGGCCATCCTCCCCCACGTGGCTGGCCACATGCGATCCAAGGGGCCGCCATCTTGGATGCCATCTTCCTCACCGCCCGCCATCTTGGCCGCCATCTGCTTCGACGCATATGATCAATATGGACAGTCATCGCGGGGCCGCCCCAGCACCTCCGACCACACCGCCGGCTACCCGCAGCTCAGCGCAGTCATCCTGGACCAGTCGCGATGCAAGCACCTCCGGAGCTCCATGATGGCCGTCCGGGTTAACAGGCACGAGACGCCTTGCCTCTTTGACTCCGGGAACACAGAGAACTTCATTTACCCGGACATGGTAAGACGCTGCTCGCTTCCAATTTTCCCGCCGCCACAAACCATCTCCCTCGCCTCTGGGTCGCACTCGGTGCAAATCCAAGGGTGCACTACTGCAACCCTAGCAATACAGGGTGCTGAGTACGCTAACTTTAAATTATATGTGCTCCCAGACCTCTGCACTCCTCTCCTATTGGGACTCGACTTCCAATGTAACCTCAGGAGCCTAACCCTGAAGTTCGGGGGGGGGGGCCCTGCCCCCACTCACCATATGCAGCCTCCCGACCCTAAAAGTCGCCTCTCCCCCTCTCTTGCAAACCTCACCGCCGACTGCAAGCCAGTCACCACCAGAAGCAGGTGGTAAAGCATGCAGGAAAGGATGTTCATTAGGTGTGAGGTCCAGTGTCTCTTGCGGGAGGGTATCATCGAGGCCAGCAATAGCCCCTGGAAAGCTCAGGTGGTGGTCGTCAAGACCGGGGAAAAGTTCCGGATGGTGGTTGATTACAGCCAAACCATTAACCGGTATACACAACTCGATGTGTACCCCCTTCCCCTGATTGCAAACATGGTAAACCAGATCGCACACTACCGGGTGTTCTCCACGGTGGATCTGAAGTCTGCATACCATCAGCTCCCAATCCGCCCGGAGGACCGCCAATACATGGCTTTTGAGGCAGATGGCCGCCTTGTCCATTTCCTCCGGGTCCCCTTTGGCGGCACGAATGGGGTTTTGGTGTTCCAAAGAGCAATGGACCGAATGGTGGACCAGTAAGGACTGCGGGCCACATTTCCGTACTTGGACAATGTCACCATCTGCGGCCATGATCAGCAGGACCACGACGCCAACCTCCATTGATTTCTCCAAACCGCCCAAACTATCAATCTCACCTACATCAAGGACAAATGCGTTTTCCGCACAACCAGACTAGCCATCCTCGGCTACGTCGTGGAGAACGGGGTCCTTGGACCCGACCCTGACTGTATGCGCCCCCTCCTGCAACTCTCTCTCTCTCTCACTGTCCCAAGGCCCTGAAGAGGTGCCTTGGGTTCTTTTCATATTACGCCCAGTGGGTCCCCAATTATGCAGACAAAGCCTGCCAACTAATCAAGTCCACCATCTTTCCACTGGCAACTGAGGCTTGCCAGGCATTCAGCTGCATCAAGGCGGACATCGCCAAAGCCGCGATGCGCATGGTGGATGAGTCCATCCCCTTCCAGGTGGAGAGCGACGCATCAGAGGTCGCTCTCGCCGCCACCCTCAACCAAGCAGGCAGACCGGTAGCGTTCTTTTCACGCACCCTCACCACCTCTGAAATTCGACACTCCTCGGTCGAAAAAGAAGCCCAAGCCATCGTGGAAGCCGTGCAGCACTGGAGGCACTACCTCGCGGGTAGGAGGTTTACCCTCGTCACCGACCAACGATCGGTAGCCTTCATGTTTGATAATACGCAGTGGGACAAAATCAAGAACGATATAATCTTGAGGTGGACGCCTGGCAGTGAAGGTGGAGTCGCATGAGGCGCTTCAGAAGAAATAGCTGGCTAGGATGGAGATGGAGAAACGCTCCCGTTAGAAGAACCTGCGGATTTTGGGCCTCCCGGAGGGGCTGGAAGGTTCGGATTTTGGGGCCTACATGGTTGTGATGCTGAACTCCTTAATGGGCGCAGGGTCGTTCCAAGGACCCTTGGAGTTGGAAGGGGCCCATCGAGTGCTGTTGAGGAAGCCCAGGCCGAACAAGTCACCTAGGGCGGTGCTGGTCCGCTTTCACCGCTTCGTTGACCGTGAGTGCGTGCTGCGATGGGCGAAGAAGGAAAGGAGCAGCAGGTGGGGGAACGCAGAGATCAGGATCTATCAGGACTGGAGCGCGGAGGTGGCGAAGAGAAGGGCTGGTTTCAATCGGGCGAAGGGAGTGCTTCACAGGAAGGGGGTGAAGTTTGGCCTGCGACAGCCGGCTCGCCTCTGGGTCACTTACAAGGACCGCCAGCTCTACTTTGATTCTCCGGAGGAGGCCTGGCCTTTTGTCCAGGCAGAGAAGTTGGACTCAAACTGAGGACTTGGGGCTGGGGAATGATGTACATAGTCCGGAGGCTCTGGCCTCCCTGGTATCCTTTCGTTTTTATTGGCTGTGTTTGATGTTGCCTTTTTGCTGTTCTGCTTTTTTGCTTTTTGGGGCTGTTATTTATTTATTTGGGTGCTTTCTTGTTTTTTCACTGGTGGAGGGTGGGGAGCTGTTCGCGGTCCCGCTGGGTCATGTGCCCGTCTTTTTCCTGCGTGTTGGGTCGGGGGGCGGGGTTTGGGATGGAAGCGCGGGCTTTCTTCCCGCGCTGGAGTAGTGGACGGGGCCGGCACTGGGAGGGGGTAATGGTGGTTATGTTGCTTCGGTGGGGGGGGGGGGGGGGGGTCGTCGGGATGGTGGGAGCAGCCGGGGTCAGCAGGAGTCGGCTGACTTACGGAAGTACAATGGAAGGGGTTACGCAGCTGGGGGGCCCTACTTTGGGGGGGGGGGGGGGGGGGGGGGGTACCGGGTTGCTGCTCCAGGGGCCGTAGGGGAACGGCTGGTGAAGGGGGAGGTGGGGGGGGGGGGAGTCTGCCACCATGGGGAATGGGTCTGGGGGGTTCTGCGGGCACGTGGTGAGCCAAGGGAGAGCTATGGCTGACCGGCGCAGAGGGAGGGGGAAGACCCCCCAGATTCGGCTGGTCACATGGAACGTGAGGGGGCTGAATGGACCGGTGAAGCGGTCTCGGGTCTTGGACACCTGAAGGGGCTGGGAGCGGACGTGGCTATGCTCCAGGAGACGCACCTTAAGGTGGCGGATCAGGTGAGGCTGAGAAGAGGCTGGGTGGGGCAGGTGTTTCACTCGAGGCTAGATGCGAAGAATCAAGGGGTGGCGATCTTAGTTGGCAAGAGCTTGTCGTTTGTTGCGTCGAGTGTGGTGGCGGACAGTGCAGGTAGATACGTAATGGTGAGTGGTAGACTTCAAGGGGAGCGGGTGGTTCTGGTCAATGTGTACGCCCCCAACTGGGACGATGCGGGCTTCATGCGGCGAATGTTGAGCCGGATCCCGGACCTGGAGATGGGGGGTTTGATCTTGGGAGGTGACTTTAATACTGTGTTGGATCCAGCTCTGGATCGTTCGAAGTCTAGGACGGGCAAGAGGCCGGCGGCGGCCTCGGTGCTGAGGGGGTTCATGGATCAGATGGGAGGGGTAGACCCTTGGAGGTTTTTGAAGCCGGGGGGGTAGGGAGTTCTCCTTTTTCTCCCATGTCAACAAGGCTTATTCCCGGATTGACTTTTTTGTTCTCAGCAGGGCGCTAATCCCGAGAGTTGTGGGGGCGGAGTATTCGGTGATAGCCATATCTGACAATGCTCTGCATTCGGTGGACCTGGAGCTGGGGGAGGGGAAGGATCAGCACCCGCTGTGGAGGTTAGATGTGGGGCTTCTGGCAGAGGAGGAAGTAGTGGGCGGGTCCGTAGGGGTATAGAGGGGTATTTGGAAGCCAGCGATAACGGGGAGGTGCAAGTTGGGGTGGTTTGGGAAGCGCTGAAGGTGGTTAGAGGGGAGCTGATATCCATTCGGGCGCACAGGGAGAGGGGGGAAGAGGGTTGACAGGGAGAGGCTGGTGGAAGAAATGGTAAGGGTGGACAGGAGGTATGCGGATGTCCCGGAGGAGGGGCTTTTGAGGAAGCATCGCAGTGTCTAAGCGGAGTTTGATATACTGACCACCCGGAAGGCGGAGGCGCAGTGGAGGAGGGCGCGGGGGGCGGAATATGAGTATGGGGAGAAGGCAAGTCGGATGCTGGCCCACCAGCTCCGGAAGCGGGAGGCAGCGAGAGAGATAGGGGGAGTCACAGATGCAGTAGGGAACTTGGTGCGGAGTGGCAGGGACATTAATGGGGTGGTTCAGATCCTTTTATGAGGGGCTGTACCAGGCGATGCCCCCTAGGGAGGTGGGTGGGATGGACCGCTTTCTGGATAAGCTGGAGTTCCCAAGAGTAGAGGATGAGCAGGTGGCGGGTCTGGGGGCCCCAATCGAGTTGGAGGAGCTGATGGAGGCGCTGGGGAGCATGCAGACAGGGAAAGCACTGGTACCTGACGGCTTCCCGGTGGAGTTCTATCAGAAGTTTTCTGATCTGCTGGACCCACTGCTTGTGAGGACCCTAAATGAGGCGAGGGAGGGGGGAGCTCTGCCCCCGACGATGTCTAGAGCAATAATCTCACTGATCCTGAAGCGGGATAAGGACCCCCTCCAGTGTGGATCTTACAGGCCGATTTCGCTCCTCAACGTGGATGCAAAGTTGTTGGCTAAGGTACTGTCCAGGAGGGTGGAAGATGTGGTCCCGATGGTTATCCATGAGGACCAAACGGGGTTTGTGAAGGGGAGGTAGCTGAATGTCAATGTACGGCGGCTTCTTAATGTTATGATGATAGCGTCAGCGGCTGGGGAGGCAGAAATAGTAGCATCGATGGATGCGGAGAAAGCCTTTGACAGGGTGGAGTGGAGCTACCTGTGGGAAGTGCTGAGGAGGTTTGGGTTTGGTGAAGGATTCATCAGCTGGGTGAGGTTCCTGTATAGCTCCCCGGACGTGAGTGTGGTGACGAATGGGAGGAGGTCAGAGGACTTTCGGCTTTCCCGGGGGACAAGGCAGGGGTGCTCCTTGTCTCCCCTGCTCTTCGCGTTAGCGATTGAGCCCTTGGCCATGGCGCTGAGGCATTCGAAGAACTGGAGGGGGATTGTGCGGGGGGGGCACCGGTTGTCGCTGTACGCAGATGATTTACTGTTGTACATCGCGGATCCGGCGGGGGGGGGGATGCCAGAGGTGTTGAGGATACTTGGGGAGTTTGGGGATTTTTCGGGCTACAAGCTCAACGTGGGGAAGAGTGAGCTGTTTGTGCTGCACCTGGGGGACCAGGGGAGGGAGATAGGAGAGCTCCCGTTGAAGAGGGCAGAGAGGAGCTTTAGATATCTTGGGGTCCAGATAGCTAGGAGCTGGGGGGCCCTGCACAGGCTAAACTTTGAGGCTGGTGGAACAGATGGAGGAGGAATTTAGGAGGTGGGACGCACTGCCACTCTCTATGGCAGGTAGGGTCCAGTCAGTTAAGATGACGCTGCTCCCGAGGTTCTTGTTTCTCTTCCAGTGCCTCCCCATATTGATCCCAAAGGCTTTTTTTAAGAGGGTTAATAAGAGTATTCTGGGGTTCGTGTGGGCGCGGAAGACCCCGAGAGTGAGGAGGGTATTCCTGGAGCGAGGAAGGGAGGTTGGTGGCTTGTTGATGCCCAACTTGTGTGGGTATTACTGGGCTGCGAACGTGGCATTGATTCGTAGGTGGGTGATGGAGGGGGAGGGTGCCGTATGGAAGAGGTTGGAGGTGGCGTCCTGTGTGGGTACGAGTTTGGAGGCATTGGTGACAGCCCCGCTCCCACTCCCCCCGGCAAGGTACTCTACGGGTCCGGTAGTGGTGGCGTCCCTCAAAATTTGGGGGCAGTGGAGGCGGCATAGGGGGGAAGTGAAGGCCTCACTGTGGGCCCCGATACGGGGCAATCACCGGTTTGCACCAGGGAGAATAGATGGTGGGTTTTTAAGCTGGCATAGGGCAGGCATCAGGCGGATGGGGGATCTTTTCCTCGATGGAAGTTTGCAACTTTAGAGGAGTTGGAGGGGAGGTGGGGCCTCCCCCCGGGAATGCTTTCAGGTATATGCAGATTAGGGCGTTTGTTAAGCGACAGGTGGCGGAGTTCCCGCTACTGCCGCCTAGGGGGGTGCAGGATAGGGTGTTCTCGGGGACGTGGGTCGGTGAGGGTAGGATCTCGGCAATTTATCAGATGATGCAGGAAGAGGAGGAGGCCTCGGTGGAAGAGCTGAAAGCGAAGTGGGAGGGGAGCTAGGGGAAGAGATCGACGATGGGATGTGGGCGGACGCCCCGGGGAGGGTGAACTCGTCCTCTTCTTGCGCACGGCTCAGCTTAATTCAGCTGAAGGTGCTGCATAGGCTGTAGAAATGAGCTCCTGGGGTGGGGAATCTTTGGAAGGGGTAGTCTTCTGGACCGAACATGGTCTACATGTTTGCGCTGGAGACGCCCCCGGGCTTGTACCTGGTAAGAGATAGGGCCCGTTTGGCAAAAGATTACGCCAGGGACCCACTGGGCACCACCAGCAAAATTCAGAACGAACACTGGGTCACCGGGCGTAAACTGCCGAATCGGCCGATGCCGAGAAAAAACATGTCCCTGCCGTTCTTGTGTGCGGCGTACTTTTGCGCCAATGTCCGGGAAAACCGTGCTAAGGCAGGTGCGAAGTCTCCGGCCCATTAGGAGATCTGCGGGAGTTACCCCAGTCACCGCATGGGGGGTGGTCCTATATGAAAACAAAAACCGAGCCAGTCTCGTGTCCATCGACCCGGAAGACTGCTTCTTTAGACCCCGTTTGAATGTCTGCACTGCGCGCTCCGCCAACCCATTTGAAGCCGGGTGGTAAGGGCAGTGCGGATATGGTGTATGCCGTTCATCTTCATGAACCTCGCAAACTCCTCACTTGTGAACGGAGTGCCATTGTCCGTGACCAGCACCTCGGGGAGGCCATGTGTACTGAAAGAAAAACACATCTTCTCGATTGTTGCGCATGACATTGTGCCTCCCATCTTATGCCTCTAGCCATTTAGACTGGGCGTCGATTAATTGCAGAAACATGGATCCTTGAAAAGGGCCGGCGAACTCCACATGCAAGCACGCTCAAGGCGGCCCTAGCCATTCCCAGTGATGTAGGGGCGCGGCTGGCGGAAGCTTCTGATGTTCCTGGCAAATGG
The DNA here is from genome assembly GCF_902713615.1 of Scyliorhinus canicula. Taxonomy (NCBI): domain Eukaryota; kingdom Metazoa; phylum Chordata; class Chondrichthyes; order Carcharhiniformes; family Scyliorhinidae; genus Scyliorhinus; species Scyliorhinus canicula. The sequence continues at coordinate 6,580,823 of NC_052164.1, forward strand.
AGCAGTTTTGGGCCACCTTCTCAATGTCGGTGTCGAGGCCTGGCCACCAGACATAACTCCGGGCCAACATTTTCATTTTGGTCACACCTGGATGCCCATTGTGCAAGTCTCTCAGTATCAGCTCCTGTCCTTTTTCCGGGACAATCACACGCGTCCCCCACAAAAGGATGCCGTCTTCCACGCTGAATTCGGACAGCTTGGAGGAAAATGCCCGCAACTCGCCTGGGAGCTGTCTATGCTGCCCACCATACAGGACTATGTGCCGAACCTTTGACAGGACTGGCTCCGTCTGGGTCCACTCACGGATCTGTGATGCCGTGACAGGCAAGGTGTCCATAAAATTTAGGGTTGCAACCACCTCACCGGTCGTGGGGGTCGACATGGGGCCGGTCGATAAAGGCAATCGGCTCAGTGTGTCGGCATTCCCTATCTGGGTTCCTGGTTTGTGCTCCAGAGAATACTCGTAAGCAGCGAGCAACAAAGCCCAGCGCTGGATCCGTGCAGAAGCAATGGGCGGTATTGGCTTATCCTCTCTGAAAAGTCCCAGCAGAGGCTTATGATCAGTCACGATAGTGAAGTGGCGGCCATATACGTACTGGTGGAAACGTTTCACCGCAAAGACCACTGCCAGGCCCTCCTTCTCGATCTGCGCGTACTTTTTTACCGCTGCAGTCAATGTGCGGGAGGCGAAAGCTGTCGGCCGCTCGGCTCCGTTCTCCATCTTGTGGGACAGGACGGCCCCAATACCATACGGGGATGCATCACATGTGACGAGCAAAGACTTTCCAGGGTCATAGTGGGTTAGTAACCCAGACGACGACAATTGTTGTTTTACCTGCCGGAAAGCGGTTTCTTGCGGCTGACCCCAAACCCAGATGTGAATCTTCTTTAGCAGAAGGTGCAACGGGGCCAGCGTCGTTGCCAGATTGGGGAGGAACTTTCCGTAATAGTATACGAGGCCGAAAAACGAACGAAGATGCAAAGTGTCAGTCGGGGCAGGGGCCTGTTGAATCGCGCGCACCTTCTCTGCGACGGGGTGCAAACATTCGCGGTCCACCCGATAACCCAGGTAGACTACTTCCTTCGCCTGAAAGACGTACTTTGTGCGACGTAAACGGACTCCAACCTCCGAAAAGCGTCTAAGGACAGCCTCCAAATTTTCCAAATGTTCCTGCTCCGACGTCCCTGTGATCAAAACGTCATCTAAGTAGACAGTCGCAGGAAACCTCCCAAAATGCCCTCCATAACGCGTTGAAAAATAGCGCAGGCAGAGGATACCCCAAAGGGCAAACGTGTATATTCATACAGGCCCCGGTGTGTATTATTTGTTACATATGGCCGGGAGGCAGGGTCCAGCTCCAACTGTAGGTAGGCGTGACTCATCTCTAATTTTGTGAACGAGAGTCCGCCTGCAAGCTTCGCGTAGAGATCCTCTATGCGAGGCATTGGGTATCGGTCGAGTCGGGAAGCCGTATTCACTGTAAGTTTATAGTCGACGCACAAGCAAATTATGGCATCTGGCTTCATTGCGGGTACAATTGGTGCTGCCCAGTCAGCGAAACGGACGGGCCTGATGATACCCAAAGTCTCCAAACGAGTGAGCTCCCCTTCTACCTTCTCGAGCAAGGCGTAAGGCACCGGACGCGCCCGGAAATAGCGCGCGTAGCTCCTGGTGCGACTTGGATACGGGCTACAGCCCCTTTTATTTTCCCCAAACCGGGCTGGAATACATCTGGGTATCGTCCTAGCACCTCAGTCAACCCTCCAGAAACTGTTTCGAGGATGTGCTGCCACTGCAACCGCAAATGGCGCAACCAGTCCCGACCCAACAGGCTGGGCCCATGGCCGAGCACCACGATAAGTGGGAAACGCCCCTCCTGGCATCCATAAACAACAGGGGTCATCGTAGTTCCTGCAATGTCCAATGGTTCCCCCGTATAGGTGGCCAACCTGGCCTGTGTGTCGGTTAATGTAAGGGTCTGTATACCCTGCTTGATGCGGTCGAATATCCTCTGGGCGATCACTGACACCGCAGCGCCAGTGTCCAACTCCATCTCAAGCGGGTGACCATTGACCCGTACTGTCACTTTATTGGGAGCCACACGGGGAGCTGCCACACAATGCAGCTGCAGGCAGTCATCCTCCGTCTCCACGTCCTCGGGAGTGTCGCCGCAGGTTCATCCAAATGTAAGGTACGGCTCCTGGGCCGGCCCCAGTTTTGGTCAGAACGACGGCGCCTCTGGCGCCCCCAGGACCGGCGTCCGCGACGGGGTCGGCACCTACAAGTCTGACACGGACATGGCTCCTCATCCATTGGTTCCGGAAAAGGCTCCCTTCGGGGAGGAATGTCTGACGGCCACTGGCGTCGATCCGGAAGTCGCCTCGCCCAAGGTACCACAGGGGTGCAGGGGGACGCTTTCGGACGGAAGGGGTTGCGCCGCAAGGCATGCACCTCCATTCCCTGTAGCTCCTGCACTCCTCGTTCTGCGCTCTCTCGGGACAATACTATTTGAATGGCCTGTTGAAAAGTCAATGTTGGCTCGGCTAACAACTTTCTCTGGGTGGCCGCATTGTTAATACCGCAAACCAAATGGTCGCTAACATTTCTGACAAGGTCTCACCATAGTCACAGTACTCCGCAATCCTGCGTAGCCTGGATAGAAAATCGGCAAGGGATTCTCCTGGGGTCCTCTCTGCGGTATTAAACCGGTAATGTTGGACTATCGTGGATGGGGTTGGGTTAAAATGTTGCCCCACTAAGTTCACAAGTTCATCAACGTTTTGGTGTCTGGCGTAGCTGGGTACCTAAGGCTCCTAATCACCCCAAACGTATGTGGGCCGCAGGCAGTGAGCAATACGACCACCTGGCGCTCGTTTTCGGTGATGTTGTTTGCCCGGAAATAGTAACGCATTCTTTGTGCGTACTGGTTCCAGCTTTCCAGCGCAGCATCAAAAACATCCAAACGTCCATACAGAGGCATGGTGTAATAGAAAACAACTTCCAACCTGTATCCAACAAAAATCCAGGGAGGTGGCTTCAGCAGTGTAGACAGCTATTCACGTTAACCCTCGTCGCCAGTTTTGTGAGGGCCAGAGTTTTCAGGAAACAAAGAAACAACATTTATTTACAATAACATATATACAGCAGCAGCAGCAACTTCCCTTGCTGTTCACTCCTCTCTCTCCCTGGTTCCAAACTGGCCAGCTCTATTTATGCAGGGAGTCTGCTAATGATTTCTCCGCCCCCCTCATTGGGGAAGCTCATACTCCCACAGGATTGTGGGATTGTCATTAGTCCCCAGCCAATGGTAAGCAGGCAGGTTATAACACTGCCCTACTCCACCGAGGAGGTCAGAACTATGACCAGCGACTGCCAAATCTGTGCGGACTGAAAACCAAACTTCTATCGACCTGATAAGGCCCACCTGGTAAAGGCATCCCGGCCCTTTGAACGCCTCAGTATCGGTTTCAAAGGGCCCCTCCCCTCCAATAATCGCAATACATATTTTCTCAACATCATAGATGAGATCTCCCGCTTCCCATTTGCAATCCCCTGCCCCGATATGACCACATCCACTGTCATTAGAGCCCTTCATAGTGTCTTCACTCTGTTTGGTTTCCCCAGTTATGTCCACAGCGACCGGGATTCGTCGTTCATGAGCGAAGAACTGCATCAGTACCTGCTCAGTAAGGGCATTGCCTCGAGTAGGACTACCAGTTATAACCCCAGGGGAAACGGGCAGGTGGAGAGGGAGAACGCAACGGTCTGGAAGACCGTCCTACTGACCCTGCGGTCCAGGAATCTCCCAGTTTCTCACTGGCAGGAAGTCCTCCCCAATGCGCTCCACTCTATCAGATCCCTCCTTTGCACGGCCACGAACGAGACTCCTCATGACCACTTGTTTGTTTTCCCTAGGGGAGCTACCTCAGGGGCCTCATTTCCGTCCTGGCTGAAGACACCGAGACCAGTCCTCCTCAGAAAACATGTCAGGAGCCATAAGACCGACCCTCTGGTAGAGAGGGTCCAGCTCCTGCACTCCAACCCCCAGTATGCTTATGTCGAACACCCCGATGGCCGACAAGAGTCTCACCCCCACAACCCAAAAAGATGTGCAGGGTAGGTGAATTGGCCATGCTAAATTGCCCCTTCTAAATTTTAATTTTTTTTTAAAAACTGTTCAGTATTCCCTAAATATTGTACTGAAGTGACCTATCAGTGCAGATAATGTGCTGCTTCCTCCATCTAAGCTTTCCTATCTGTATCCATAGTCACCGTGTCAAACTTGAAATCTCATGTGACCTCTATTTCTATCACCATAATCACCAACAAGGCCTTCTTTGATTACGTCTTTATGTCCCACACCATTCACCTCACCTTTCCAATACTACCTTTTGCATCTGGCCCAGAAAGTTATCCCCCTGACCACCCAAGTGACATACAATGCCACTTTCAAACTCCTAACTGCAAACCATTTGCTCTCCTTTCACTACATGATCAATTATTCCCTCATCAGTTTTTCACTTGTTCCCAGTAAACCCCCTTACTCTGTACCACTCCAGTCACCCTGCCCCTCACAACATTCCATACATCACTCATCTTGGCTGCCTTGAGACCAAGGGGGCACCAACTTGAACAGAAATGATGCACAACCTGGGCTCAATTGATAGCACTCTTTCCTCTGAGTCAGAGTTAGTGAATTCAGGCCTTGATCCAGACTTGAGACCTTAGCTGATGCTTCTCAGTATTGTGCGAATAAAGAGTCAAAAGTGCCATATTTTGATTGAGACTTTAAATTGAGAGCCCAATATATTCCGTGGCACTATTTGATATAAAACAGTGGAGTTTCTCCCTGATATCCTGGTTAATATTTATCCCTCAGCTAATATTGCTCAAAAACATATTGTCTGGTTATCCCATTGTTTTATTTTGTGGGAGTTCGCTGTGTTTATTTATTCGCTCATGGGATGTGTGCATGGCTGGTTAAGCAAACATATAATCACCTTCCTAATTGACCTTGAGAAGGTGTCAAGAGCTGCCTTCTTGAACCACAGTAATTCCTTCAATGTAGGTACATCCACAGTTGTGTTCAGAAGGAAGTTCCAGGATTTTGACTCAGTGACAGTGAAGGAATGACGATATAGTTCCAAATCAGGATGGTGTGTGATTTGAATGGGAACTTGCAGATGGTGGTGCCATTGTCCTCCTCGGTGGTAAAGACAGCAGGTTTGGAAGTTGCTGCTCAAGGAACCTTGGTGAGTTGTTGCAGTGAATCTTGTAGATGGTACACACTGCTGCCCAATGTGTGTCGGTGGTGGAGGGAGTGACTGTTGAAGGTGGTGGATGAGGTGCCATTCACGTGGCCTGCTTTATCCTGGATGGGGTCAAATTTCTTGAGTGTTGTTGGAACTGCACTCATCCAGGCAAGTGGAGAGTATTCTATCAAACCTCTGGACTTGTGTCTTGTCAGCCAAGTCTGGATATTGTCCAGGTCTTGCTGCATTTGGACATGGACTGCTTCAGTATCTGAGGAGCAGCGAATGGTGCTGAACGTTGTACAGTTGTCAGCAAACATCCCCACTTCTGACCATACGATGGAGGGAAGATTATTGATGAAACGGCTGAAAATGATTTGGCATCGGACACTACCCTGAGGAACTCCTGTAGCATTGTCCCAGGTCTAAGATGATTGGCCTCCAACAATCACAGCCAACTTCCTTTGTGCTGGCTGTGACTTCAACTAGTAGAGGGCTTTCTTCCTTATTCCCTTTGACTTCAGTTTTGCTAGGACACCTTGATGCCACACTCAGTCAACTACTGTCTTGGTGTCATCAGCAGTCACTCTCACTTCACTTCTTGAGTTCAGCTGTTTTGTCCGTGTTTGGACCATGCGTAAATTAACTGTTGCATTTCCTACACCACAATGGTAACTACACTTCAGAAGTACTTCATTGGTTGCAAAGAGATTTGAGATGTCCTGAAGTCATGCAAATTGTTTCTTCCTTATTTAACTAATAGAATCTATCATTGTGAACAACATAGAACATAGAACATTACAGCGCAGTACAGGCCCTTCAGCCCTCGATGTTGTGCCGACCTGTGAAACCCCTCTAAAGCCCATCTACACTATTCCCTCATCATTTAAATGCCCTTAATGTTGGCGAGTCCACTACTGTTGCAGGCAGGGCATTCCACGCCCTTACTACTCTCTGAGTAAAGAACCTACCTCTGACATCTGTCCTATATCAATCTCCCCTCAATTTAAAGCAATGTTCCCTCGTGCTAGACATCACCATCCGAGGAAAAAGGGTCTCACTGTCCACCATATCTAATCCTCTGATCATCTTGTATGCCTCAATTAAGCCACCTCTTAACCTTCTTCTCTCTAACAAAAACAGCCTCAAGTCCCTTAGCCTTCCCTCATAAGATCTTCCCTCCATACCAGGCAACATCCTGGTAAATCTGCTCTGCACCCTTTCCAATGCTTCCACATCCTTCCTATAATGCGACGACCAGAGTTGCACGCAATACCCCAAATGCGGCCGCATCAGAGTTTTGCACAGCTGCAACATGACCTCATGGCTCTGAAATTCAATCCCTCTACCAATAAAAGCTAACACACCGTACGCCTTCTTAACAACCTCTCAACCTGGGTGGCAACTTTCAGGGATCTATGTACATGGACACCGAGATCACTCTGCTCATCCACACTACCAAGAATCTTACCATTTGCCCAGTACTCTGTCTTCCTGTTATTCCTTCCAAAATGAATCACCTCACACTTTTCTGCATTAAACTCCATTTGCCACCTCTCATCCCAGCTCTGCAGCTTATCTATGTCCCTCTGTAACTTGTAACATCCTTTCACGCTGTCCACAACTCCACCGACTTTAGTGTCATCTGCAAATTTACTCACCCATCCTTCTACACCCTCCTCCAGGTCATTTATAAAAATGACAAACAGCAGGGGCTTCAAAACAGATCCTTGTGGTATACCACTAGTAACTGGACTCCAGTCTGAACATTTCCCATCAACCACCACCCTTTGTCTTCTTCCAACTAGCCAATTTCTGATCCAAACTGCTAAATCACCCTGAATTCCATGCCTCCATATTTTCTGCAATAGCCTACCGTGGGGAACCTTATCAAACGCTTTACTGAAATCCATATACACCACATCAACTGCTTTACCCTCGTCCACCTGTTTGGTCACCTTCTCAAAGAACTCAATAAGGTTTTTAAGGCATGACCTACCCTTCACAAAACCGTGTTGACTATCTCTAATCAAATTATTCCTTTCCAGATGATTGTACATCCCATCTCTTATAAACCTTTCCAAGACTTTGCCCGCAACAGAAGTAAGGCTCACTGGTCTATAGTTACCGAGGTTGTCTCTACTCCCCTTCTTGAACAAGGGGACAACATTTGCTATCCTCCAATCTTCTGGCACTATTCCTGTAGACAATGATGACATAAAGATCAAAGCCAAAGGCTCAGCAATTTCCTCCCTAGCTTCCCAGAGAATCCTTGGATAAATCCCATCCGGCCCAGGGAACGTATGTATTTTCACACTTTCCAGAATTGCTAACACCTCCTCCTTATGAACCTCAAGCCTTTCTAGTCTAGTAGCCTGTATCTCAGTATTCTCCTCGACAACATTGTCTTTTTCCTGTGTGAATACTGACGAAAAATATTCATTTAGCACCTCTCCTATCTCCTCAGACTCCACGCACAACCTCCCACTACTGTCCTTGACTGGCCCTACTCTTACCCTCGTCATTCTTTTATTCCTGACATATCTATAGAAAGCTTTAGGGTTATCCTTGATCCTACCTGCCAAAGACTTCTCATGTCCCCTCCTGGCTCTTCTTAGCTCTCTCTTTAGGTCCTTCCTTGCTAACTTGTAAGTCTTGAGCACTCTAACTGAACCTTCAAGTCTCATCTTTACATAAGCCTCCTTCTTCCTCTTGACAAGTGATTCAACTACTTTAGTAAATCACGGTCCCCTCGCTCGACCACTTCCTCCCTGCCTGACAGGTACATACTTTTCAAGGATACGCAGTTGCTGTTCCTTGAACAAGCTCCACATTTCAATTGTGCCCATCCCCTACAGTTTCCCTCCCATCCGATGCTATATGGTTTAGCCATCCATTGTCAGATCTAGATGGACCAGATCATGCATTAATAGGGCAAGCTTTCTTCTGCCAAAGCTGCTCATTATTGCAGGAACAGCCTGGAATACAAAGAAAGCCCCTGTCATCTTATTATCCTCCTGTGAAGTGCACTTTGAAATTATCTTACTTTAAAGATGTTACACAAATATAAATTATTGTCACATGGACATCATGACTAACTGCTCGCCTCACTCCTGAAATGCTCTTGCATTGATTGAGAGAGCAAAGAACATTTAAAAAAACATTAATTATTTGTTATTCTGCTATGCAAATAACATTTTATGATAAAACATGACATTCTTGGTCTACTTCGTAGGTGCACTGCCCAGTGTTGCATCTGCAAATTTAGAAGATCTCAAATTCAATCTTAATTCTGTGCCAAGTTATCCATCTCAATCAGAACAGCAAGAGGGACATTTCAGTTGGCTAAAGAACCTTAGATTATGGAGGAAAACAATTTATCCAACGTTTGCGTACCTGATTGCAGATGAATATATGTGTAGGTGTTGGTGAGCATGAAAGTGGGCTGCCCATTGTTGAATAACCCACCAGCAATCACTGAAAGCCTGCACACAATTTCTGTGAGACACCAAAACGCTGATGGCATCTACATAACTATATTGTAGCATGAGTCAGTGCCTTCAGGGGAGGTGGGAACAAAAGACAAGCTTGTTCTGTTGAAAAAAATAAAAATCATGGTATTACTTACACATGATGTGAAAATTACACCCCAGCTGCTCTCGTTGGCAGAAGCATGCTTCTTTACTACAACATTACAGCCAATAATATCCTGTCCACCTGTCCTGAAATGTAAAAAATTGTCACGCATACACTTCTGAGCTGACCTTCTGAGCTGACCTTGCACCTCGGTTATATCGGCATCCCTGGACTTTCAACATATGTGCAGCTGTTTTGGATCACTAATTCCTGAAATCATCAAGCTGGTGGTAACCTGCCCCATTTGGTTCCTTTATAACTTCATCTGGAAATTTTCATAGTTATCCTAACTTTGTTAAAAAAGAATAATTTTTCACTGCTTTTTGCTTTTGTGATATGGAAGCTTTGCTTGTTATATTTTTCTGATAACATTTTAAGCTATAATCCGACCCTGCTTTCCTTGTATTCTGATTGATTTTGTGGAATAGATGGCAATTCCAGGCCACGCTTGAAGTTGACGGGAGACAGTTGATACAAATAAAATGTCACGTTTTGGGGTACGTTTACCTCATTTTTACTCCTTTGGATCATCCATCCCAGGCAGACTGTTATTTCTGATGCTCATGACATAGTCCAGATCACCAAGAGCATCCTTTCCAAATCACACACAAGAACTACAAAATGAATATGCCACCTATGTAAAGAAATGACTTATTGCACCTCACAGCTGACCTTTGTTACTGTGTATCATTCATTGACAACTGTACACCAGAAATAGAAGCTAATTTACTGCCTTGTGATTGTAATGTTATCACATGACATTATGTAAGCAATATCTGTTAGGCAAATGCCAATGTTTCTTAACATCCTCATAGAATGGTTACAGCATAGGAGGTGGTCATTTGACTCCTCAGGTCTGTAAGGGCAACTCAGCTATTCACAATCCCCTGCTTTTTCCCTGTAGCTCTGAAAAAATTGTTTCACCTCAGGTAATTATTCAATTTCCTTATGAAAGCCATCATTGATTCACCATGCTCTCAGGCAGCGCATTCCAGATCCCAACCATTTGCTGCTGATTCTAGGAATCAGTCACATTATATTTAGTACCAGTGCCACTTACGAACTCATTCACAATTAATTTGGCTGTGATGCAACTATAGCATCTTTCATGTCCTCAGGATACCCAGAACACTTTACACCCAATGATGTACATTTTGAAATTCAGTACTATTGTATTGTGAGGAAACATGGTTTAGGATGTCGGGAAAATGCCTCAGCTATTTGATTAATGTCATGGGTGATTTTTACCTCCACCAGCCAGGGCAGGCATGCCTCATTTTAACATCTTGTCAGCTTGGATCACATGCTGAAATCTCATGTGTAGAGCTTGAACCTTCTGATTCAGTGGCAAGAGTTTAGAGTCTGCAGTTCTCATTTTGTGAGATCATTTATAATAAAGAGGCTTCTTGGGGTTGTACACAGGTCATGTTAGATCCCTCCACCACTCTGCCCTTGAGGCTGAAAGTCTGGTTTGCTTTATGTCCCTTTTAACAATTAGGCAAATGCAGTTTTTTAGTAGCTCTGATGATGATCTGCAGAAACCTCACGAACAAATGTCCTTTTTAGCTTTCTAAAGGAAATGAAAGAAGCCTTGCTTTCTCCATTTTCTCTTTCAAAACCCTTTCATATTTAAAAAAAATAGAAAATCAAATCTCGTCTTATTTCTATCCCAGTATTACTGAATGAATCAATCTGTTAAATGTACCTAGCTCTCTTGACATAGAATCATAAACTTACAGTGCAGAAGGCGGCCATACGGCCCATCGAGTCTACATCGACCCTTGGAAAGAGCATCCTACTTAAGTCCACACCTCCACCCAATCCCCATAACCTTTTTCAACACTCAGCAATTTAGCATAGTCAATCCACCTAATCTGCACATCTTTATCCTACCCATGTTCTATTCTTATACTTCATTGTACCTTCTAAAATCAGAAATCTGCTGTAGTCAAATGGAATTAATCTACAGGTATATTATATTTTATGTTCAATGGTGACTTGTTTTGCAATTTAACTTTCTAACACAAATTTTTTTTTTCTCATTTCTATTCTACTTGTGTTTTATACATTTTGGAATTTTGTCCTGTGGGCATGTTGCAAGTTCACGTCAGAGAATGTAGTAACTTCCATTTTATTTACCCTCTTTCATAGTGTGTTTCAAGTAGTCTTTCATAATGTGAGAATCCAAGCACTGAATGCCAACAGTGTATTGTAACCAAATTTGATCTCATCCAACATCAAGCACAGACACTTGCTGGATAACCAATAAATCTAGCTAATTTTACTTTCTTTAATCCAAGGAAAAGCAGGAAATTGAAAGACTGAGAGAGGAACTGTGACAGGGCAAATGATAGTGGAGGTGGGGAGGGTGGGGGTAGGAATGAACAGGAATATGAGAAAAGACAATCTTTCTTGCATACTGTACTTTAGCTACAGTGCGTTTATCAGTGAGTATTTCAGTATATGTTGTATTTAAAACTTGTGTCTCTTTATCACAATTCCTTTATTTGGTTATGAGCTTTGAAAGATTGACTATTCTGAGTGTTCGATCAGTAGTGTATACAACTACCCTTGCAGTGACCAATTCTTTATCTATCTTATTTACAAATTAGTTTATCAGGTAAGCTTATCAACTGCTTTTTCTAGCAGTCTTTCACAAGTTATTCAGAAAGAAAACCAGGTTTGGGTTTAAATTGAATGGGCCCTTACATCTATGCCATGTGTCCCTTTAATCATTTTAAACACGCTTTTCAATTTTTTTCTCCAGTAAAAACATAGTTAACTTTTCAGCCTTGGAGTCTTTTGTTTAATTTTTCTCCTTCATATCCAAATGCTGACTCCTGGATGGTATGGTTCCACAGATGCTGGCTGCACTAACACCTTGCCCATAAGTAAGTTACCAGTGACAAAGGAGAGCTTTGATTTTTGTTCTCATCTCTCCCCACCTCCACACAACCCCCCCCCCCCCCCCCCCCCCCCCCCCACCCCAAACATGTAAATACCAACAAGAGTCATTGAATTATAAAAGTGAGCAGGAACTCATAGAACAGTACAGCACAGAACAGGCCCTTCAGCCCTCGATGTTGTGCCGAGCAATGATCACCCTACTTAAACCCACGTAACCCGTATACCCGCAACCCAACAATCCCCCCATTAACCTTACACTACGGGCAATTTAGCATGGCCAATCCACCTAACCCGCACATCTTTGGACTGTGGGAGGAAACCGGAGCACCCGGAGGAAACCCACGCACACACAGGGAGGACGTGCAGACTCCACACAGACAGTGACCCAGCCGGTAATCGAACCTGGGACCCTGGAGCTGTGAAGCATTGATGCTAACCACCATGCTACCGTGAGGCCCCTAAACTCAAGCTAGATATGTTGATCCTCCTTAACCCATGGGTTCTGAGATCAATTAATGGAACTCCTTTCTTCTCACCTAAGTCAAAGCGAACCAACTTTCAAACTTAAGTATTCTTACTCTTCATCATACTATGCAACACATTTACTAACCCCTTGGAGCACCAGTTATTCTGCTCAGTTCATTCATAAATACATTTTTATGAAAGACAAATGAAATTTTGAAACACCATCAGATTTTAGGAAATTTTTTACATCACAAGTAATCATCCAAGGGCACCATGAAGAAAATAATTTCCAATATCTACTAACCTTGTAGGCAGCATGGTGGCTGAGGACCTGGGTATGATCCTAGCCCCGGGTCACTGTCCGTCTGGAGTTGCACATTCTCCCCATGTTTGCGTGGGTCTCACACCCAGAACCCAAAGATATGCAGGGTCAGTGGATTGGCCACTCTAAATTGCCCCTTAATTGGAAAAAAAAAGAATTGGGTACTTTAATTTTTTTTTAAATCTGCTAACCTTGTGAATAAGTAATGAAAGGAAGCATGTCATAGAATTATAGAATTTACAGTGCAGAAGGAGGCCATTCGGCCCATCGAGTCTGCACTGACTCTTGGAAAGAGCACCCTACCCAAGGTCAACACCTCCACCCCATCCCCATAACCCAGCAACCCCACCCAATACTAAGGGCAATTTATCATGACCAATCCACCTGCACATCTTTGGACTGTAGGAGGAAGCCGGAGCACCCGGAGGAAACCCACGCACACACGGGGAGGATGTGCAGACTCCGCACAGACAGTGACCCAAGCCAGAATCGAACCTGAGACGCTGGAGCTGTGAAGCGATTGTGCTATCCACAATGCTACCGTGCTGCCCACAAAATACATTAGTGAACTAGATGGATTTTTATGACAATCGACAATGGTTTTATGTTCATCATTAGACTTTTAATTCAGGATTTTTGTTGAATTCAAATTGCTTCATCTGCAGTGGTGGGATTTGAACCCGGGAGCCCAGAACATTACTCTGGATCTCTGGTTTACTAGTCCAGTGACAATACCACTGCTTCCCATTCTACTTGATAATAATAATAAACTTTTTATCGTCACCAGTAGGCTTACATTAACACTGCAGTGAAGTTACTGTGAAAAGCCCCTAGTCGCCACACTCGGGCGCCTGTTCGGGTACATGGAGGGAGAATTCAGAATTCTCAGCTGGTACGGGAATTGAACCCGTGCTGCTGGCCTTGTTCTGCATTACAAGCCAGCTGTCTAGCTCACTGAGCTAAACCAGCCCTGTATTTGAATTGGTGGGTAAAGACCACACTGAATAACTCTAGGCAGTTACTATTTAGAAAATAAAGTGAAGCTTTACTGAACATTACTTCTGGAGTACAGTGACTGCAGTTCTGTGGTGCTAATTGTGGGAGGGATTTTTGGCAAAGATACTGGTATAACTCTCCACTCTTTTGAATAATGCCAGGGTATATTTTACACCTATCTGAACAGGTCGGTGCAACCTAATCTTAATGTCTCAATCAAAGAGGTTGGCACCTTATAAAAAAAGCATTGTCCTAATTTTATACCAAAACGTCAGTCTGAATCAAGTACTCAGGTCCAGGTGTTGAACTTCAGCCCATGGCCTTGTGAAAAGTAGCATTAAGTGAGGCAAAAAACAATGCTTAGGTGCCTCATTTCCAAGCAAAACAGCATATTTAACATGGGTTTAGCAATTTGGCTAAAATAGTGTGTCCAATTCTGGGTATCAACCTTTAGGAAGGACATGAAGACTTTGGAGGGGGAACAAAAGAGAGCTATTTGAACAATTCCAGGGTTGAGGGATACAGTTAGGTACCCAGACTGGAGAAGCTGGTGCTGTTTTGCAAAGACCAGAAAAGGGTAAGAGGACATTCTATATAGGTACATGAAATCACAAAGGGTTAGGTAGAGTAAATAAAGATAAACCATATCCAATGACTGAAAATTTGATAACCAGTAGGTACAGATTTAAGGTGGCAAAAGAACCAAAGGTAACATGACGCAAACACTTTTTACACATTGAGTGGTTAGGGTTTGGAACTCACTGCTTGACAGGGTGATAGATACAGATTCAATCATGCCCTTCAAAAAAGAATTGGATAAATATTTGGAGAAAATCTTGCAGGGGAAAGAACATGGAAGTATGACCAGCTGGATTGCTCCTCCAAGGGGCAGATTCAACTGATTTTTTTCTCTGCTGAATTCTATGATTATAAAGGGCAGGCTTTTCTGTTGGGAGACTATCCTCTCCTGTCGGAGCTGAATTGCACCTAATATACGCTCATGCTGGGAGCGCAAATCAGGAACCAATTCCCAATCCTTAGCCATGCAAATGTTTGCATGACGAGGATTGCGAGGGATTCCCTATTTTAAGGCCATCATTTTGAACAGGTGGCCCGATAATGAGGTCCAGCTGCTGGATCCCCCTGCAACGTGAACAATTCATCCACCCCCTCCCCCGAGATTTTCTGGGTCACCCCACCTCCCCCCCTCCCCCCCCCCCGGTACGGGGGTGACCTGACCACCTCCTGCCAGAGACCCCCTAATTAAGAAGACCCCCAGAGACCCCCTAATTAAAGAGATCCCATGAGAAGAGAGCTCCCTGTCTGGAAACCCCACAGAAGAGAGACCCTGTGAAACTAACAGAAAGCACTTAACTTTCTTTGATGTGGTTCAGGAGCTGTCAATCTAAGTTTGATGTTTACAAACATTTGGTTAGTTTCATAGCTGACAACTTCACAGTCACTCAAGCGTGAAGGAAGATGAATGGAACAATGCAGACAGCTGTGTGTGCGTGGAAGCTGTCAATCACAGCCCAGCAAAATCAGTATCAAAGAGAAATGAATGAATGAATTTATAAGCATGCATTACTCCATGTCATGCTAATTTTAACTTAGATTGAGAGTTATATGTTTCTTTTCTTGTTGTTTGATAGGAAATTGAGTGGTAGTGTTAAGGGGTGATTGTAAGCTGTTCTTTTCGGGTGTGAAGTAAAAAAGTTTAATACTATATTCGGAATATAGTTTTGTTTTAGAAATACCAAAGCCCTATTTTTCATGCAATCGCTCCTGGGGCAAATCATTCTTTCCGCCCAGTCTCACAAATAAACAAAACTATTGGGGTTTTGGTCCAGTATCCTAGCCATTATTGGGGTCTGGTCTGGGATCATAAAGGGGGGGGGGGTCTGATGGGGTGGGGTGGGCAGGTCTTGCATTTGGGGGGGAGAGTGGACTTTGGGACAACTCCCTTAAAGAGTTACCCCTTGGCCCACCACGATGTCCACTGCGTCAGGGCCATGTTTGTCAAGACCTGCACAAATTCTTGCCCACGTGACTCCTGGAACAGAGAATAACGAGGGCCTGGAGAATAAGATGCCCAGCCCGTTAATAGGCATAGGGTGCGAATCTCGATCCTGACGCTAGTTGGGACTCGGAGTCGATCCCGTTTTGAAAACGAAATGAATGAAAATCATTTATTGTCACAATGAAGTTACTGTGAAAAGCCCCTAGTCACCACATTCCGGCGCCTGTTCGAGGAGGCTGGTACAGGATGTGAACCCGCGCTGCTGGCCTTGTTCTGCTTTACAAGCTAGCTATTTAGCCCAGTGTGCTAAACCAGCCCCTGTCCGACGCTGGATCTTCTGACACTCACCGCCGGTAGCAGAGTTCCCGATACGGTAGAGAGTCCAGCCCAAAATTTCCTGGATTTTAGTTAAAATTTCTCAATAATGAGCTGAGATGATGTGAGTCTATTGTTGCAGTAACATGTTATAATAGTGAAGCAAGTTGACATCAACAATTCTCCACGTGTGCATTCCTCCACGTTAGCTGGGTGAGGAGAAGCAGATGCCTAGCAAAGAAAGGGCAAGAAATCTGAGGAAGTGCTCTGGTCAGATCTTTCTCATGTACCTTCAAGTAATTGAATCAGGACTAGTATTGATGGACAACTGAATTAAGACAATTCCTCCCAGGTTTTGTTTGTATTTCTAGGTTCGGCGTAAAGGTTTTTAAAAAATTAACAGCATAGAAAAATGAAAGAGAAATCTTGCAAACAATTAATCTCAGCCTCATCAATTAGCAAAATTTCAAATGCCCTTTGAATTTGGAGTGAGGATGGGAGATCTACACGTAAAATCTACACATAAATCTAGACATAGAATAGGGCGGCACGGTAGCACAGTGGTTAGCACTGTTGCCTCACAGCACCAGAGTCCCAGGTTCGATTCCTGGCTTGGGTCACTGTGCGGAGTCTGCACGTTCTCCCTGTGTCTGTGTGGGTTTCTCCAGGTGCGCCAGTTTCCTTCCACAAGTCCCAAAAGACGTCCTGGTGGGTAATTTGGACTTTCTGAATTCTCCCTCAGTGTACCCGAACAGGCGCTGTTGTGTGGCAACGAGGGGCTTTTCACAGTAACTTCATTGCAGTGTTAATGTAAGCCTGCTGGTGACAATAAAGATTATTATTATTGCGTCCTGGACTGGGACGGGACGACGGTACGCTCCAGGCTTCCCTGTCCCTTATCAGGGCACACAGCAGCTGGGACATGCAGGGATTTAGTGGACCCGTCGGTTGAATTATCCAGTTCGCATCAATCACACCCAGGCAAGCACATGATGGGGCGCCACTTGGGTGGGATATCTGGAGGGCAGGGGAAAGTAGTTGTAAATCTTGTGCCTGTGTGGACCTGCACTCCAGTGATGATGTTTCAAACCCCTCCACCCCCCTGCCTAGGCATGGTAGGGGCGATGGCAACACAGTGGTCACATTGGTCGCCTCATTTTAGGAAGGATGTGTAAGCTTTGGAAACGGTGCAAAAGAGATTTACCAGTGAGTTGCCTGGAATGGAGAGTAGGTCTTACGAGGAAAGGTTGAGGGTGCTCGGCCTTTTCTCATTAGAATGGAGAAGGATTAGGGGCGACTTGATAGAGGTTTATAAGATGATCAGGGGAATAGATAGGGTAGACAGTCAGAGACTTTTCCCCCGGGTGGAACAAACCATTACAAGGGGACATAAATTTAAGGTGAATGGTGGAAGATATAAGGGGGATGTCAGAGGTAGGTTCTTTACCCAGAGGGTAGTGGGGGCATGGAATGCACTACCTGTGGAAGTAGTTGATGAAAGAGCATGTGAGTGAGACTAACCGGATTGCTCTTCAAAACAGCTGGCACAGACTCAATGACGGAAACATTAGGGACCTTCAAGAGGCTATTGGATAGGTACATGGATTACGGTAGAATGATGGGGTGTAGATGAATTTGTTCTTAATCTAGGACAAAAGTTCGGCACAACATTGTGGGCCGAAGGGCCTGTTCTGTGCTGTATCTTTCTATGTTCTATGTTCTATTGGTACAGCACAGAAGGAGCCCATTCAGCCCATTGAATCTGTGCCAGCTGTTTTGAAGAGCAATCCGGTTAGTCTCACTCACATGCTCTTTCATCATATACCTGCAAAGTTTTCTCCTTTCAAAATTGACCCAATTCTCCTTTGAAGCAATCAGTTAGAAAACAAACTAACATACTGATTGAAACTAGTTACCAGAACTGAAAATTCAAAAATGCCAACGGCTAGTTTTTCATCACATACCTTAGAATCCAGCTTATCTCATTTCCTACAGCAGCGGCAAATTTCAGCGACACAATTGAATCTCCTCATAAAGCCCAACAATTAGTCTGATATTCTTGCATTTGCTGATCTCCATTCGATAGTATACGGTGCGTCCACACTTTGAAGGAAATCTAATTGAATGGCATTAGTTTATTTGCAATCTGATTTCTCCATATAAAAATCTTAATTCTCATTAAGCTCAACTGATGTCGCCAAATTGTGGGTCACATAACAAATCTTGTTACAGTTCATTGTTAGCATATGGATGGTGATTAACAGCTTCTGGTTTGGTGTTATTTGCTAACTAATATACAACTTGATCTTCAAGCTTTTGTAACTGATGTGACAGTATGTTAAATTTAATCAGTCACTTCTCTCAATCCATTCAGGTAATTTTGTACAACAGCAGCATCTTGCATTTTTTGTACATTCAAGCAGCCAGCATATAGAACAAGCAACAAAACTGCAATCGAGGTTAATAAGATGAAAGGGTTATAATGTTAAATTTCTTAAATTTTTTTTTAAAGAGTATCCAATTATTTTTTTTTCCAATTTAGGGGCAATTTAGTGTGGCCAATCCACCTACCTTGCACATCTTTGGGTTGTGGGGGTGAAACCCACACAGATACGGGGAGAATGCGCAAACTCCACATGGACAGTGACCCAGGGCTGGGATTTGAACCCGGGTCCTCAGCGCTGTAGGCTGCAGTGCTAACCACTATGCCACGCACCGCCCAATATAATGTTACATAGAATTTACAGAACAGAAACGGGACATTTGGCCCACTGGTCCATACCAATGTTTATGGTCTACTCAAGCCTCCCAACAAGTTGTATTTCACAGAGAAAACATGGTGGACTGACAGTGATATCAAAGAAATTGCTTACCACGAGTCAAGGTTCAGAGGCAACCATCAAAAACCATGCACATGTAATGTTGGACGGATCCACCCAGCCTGACTGCACTCACTGAGGTGAATACATAATATCTTGCGTATTACAATATATGCACATTCCACCCCACCAAAAAGAGGAGAAATATCTGAGCTAATTTGGGAAGGAAATCTGAGAGATTCCTCTCTGATGCATCTAGATTATGAAACTAGTCAAGATCACTCTGGTCCTGAATTCCCTGTTGTACCTACCTACCTACCCTTTAGTAAGGGGTGATGTCCACCCCGGCCAGAATCAAGGCCAGAACTCCCCTTAACAAATAGAACATAGAATATACAGTGCAGAAGGAGGCAATTCACCCCATCGAGTCTGCATCGATCCACTCAAGCCCACCCTATCCCCCTAACCCCTCGTAAGGGCAATTTAGCATGGCCAATCCACCTAACTTGCAAATCTTTGGACTGTTGGAGGAAACCGGAGCACACGGAGGAAACCCACGCAGACATGGAGAGAACGTGCAGACTCCGCACAGACAGTGACCCAGCGGGGAATTCAACCTGGGATCCTGGCGCTGTGAAGGCACAGTGCTATCCATTTGTGCTACCGTGCTGCCCATAATTCAGCACTTTTTTGTTCTTTCATGGGTGGGCATCAATGGCAGGATTGGCAATTAAATGGCTTGTTTTCCATTTCTTGAGGACAGTTAAGAGTCAACTACATTGCTGTGGATCTAGTCACATGCAGACTCGCGCCCCCAAAGGACATTAGCGAACAAGATGTATTTACAACAATTTCAAACAAGTAGTTTCATGTTTAGCATTGCTGATACTTGGGGGGTGGGGCGATCTCCAAAATGGAGACAAAGTGTTTGCGCCGTCGTGAATCGCGCCCTAGCTTTCGCAGAATCCAATTTAGATTCCACCAGTTGCCATTGATGGGATTTGAAATCACCCTCCCCGCCCAGATCATTGACATGGGATCAGGGGTGAAAGTAAGGCGGGATGGTCCAGTAAAGGTGGGGAATTGGCGGGGAGGAAGGCAGAGGTGTGAGCAGGGATGAATGACCAGCAGCGCTGAGAGAGACGGTAATCTCCCCGCTGTCCCGCCCAGTTTCGTTGACAATTCCACCTCCCCCCCCTTTTCCTTCCTTCCTTCCTTCCTTCTCTGCTGATCACCAGGCAGGTGGACACGGGCCCGGCCCGGTCCTCCACCGCAGCCAGACAGCGCTGCCTCTGACGGTTGGGCGGCGGCAAGATGGCAGCGCGAGGAGACCACGCGCGCACCGCACGCGCCCAGCCGGCTGCAGCCGCGAGGGCTTCAGGGGGAAAGGCGCCAAAGTCCACCAGTCACTCAGGAGGGGGTGGGGGAGGCTCGAGCCGCCCTTCAGTTGGGGGGGGGGGGGGGGGGGGAGGTCGCTGCTATAATGAGAGGCAGCACCGCTGGGATGGGGGCGCGGAATCAATTTGAATTACTCCCAGGTTAAATACGGAGGGTTTGAATCTGAGAGAAATGGGTGAGCAGAGGCTGGACAGCTGGAGCTAAAACCTTTTTGACGCAAATTTGAAGTAAAAATTCATAAATTCTATCGCAAATGGTACATTTGATATGTCAATGAAGAAATGAATGGTCCGTTTCATAATTTGTATTCCTGCTTTTTAAAATAGGAAATTAGTTTGGAATATTTTTGTATTGCGAGCTTTGACAAAGGGTCATCTGGGGCGCGATTCTCCCATGCCGCGCCATATGGGAGAATCGCCGTTCGCGCCATTTATTCCCGCGGCACCGGTCCAACGGCGACAGGCGATTCTCCGAGGAGTGGAGAATCGGTGGCATTTGGTCGCGGGCTGCTGTCCACGGCCGGGCCATTGATTCTCCCGAGCGGCCGCGCGGAAACAGCAGAGTCCCACCGGCGCCGTTCACACCTGGTCGCTGCCGGCGGGAACTCTGCACATAGGGGCTGTGTCTGCCTGTGGGGCGGGGGAAAGCGCTCCTTCACAGGGGGGGCCTCCGATGGGGTCTGGCCCGCGATTGGTGCCCACCGATCGGCTGGCCGGTCTCTCCAGCCCCAGCCCTATATTGTTACGCAGCCGGCCCCTGAACCCCTACACCATGTGGGTCAGGGCCGGCGGGCTGAGGAAGTCCCCCGCGCATTCACGGTTTGGCAGCCCAACTGCGCATGCGCGGGTTGGCATGGCCCAACTGCGCATGCGCGGGTTGGTGCGGCGCCCATTTGGCGCCGGGAAGGGATGCTGGAGCGGCGTGAACCGCTCCAGCGCCATGCTGGATGCCTGTGGCGGCCAAAATTAGTAGTTCCTGCGCCCGTTTCGCACCATCATGAAACGCGACACTCTGTCTCCATTTCGGAGAATCGCGCCGCTGGAGTCGAAACGTTAGCTCTTTGCACTCCCTACAGATGCTGCCAGACCTGCTGAGATTTTCCAGCATTTTATCTTTGGTTTCAGATTCCAGCATCCGCAGTAATTTGCTTTTATCCAGGGGTTAAAAATAATAGATTGTACTTTGATATTACATGGTAAATTTAGTTCATTCAATTGTATTCCCCAGTTGCCACACTCCGGCGCCTGTTTGGGTACGTAGAACTAGAAATAGTACCATTCGGCCCATCGATTCAGCAGCAAACCACTTAACCCCTCATTTCCACCCTATCCACGTAACCCAATAGCCCCTCCTAACCTTTTTTGGACACGAAGGGCAATTTAGCATGGCCAATGCACGTGTTTGGACTGTGGGAGGAAACCAGAGCATCCGGAGGAAACCCATGCAGATACGGGGAGAACGTGCAGACTCCACACAGACAGTGACCCAGCAGGGAATCGAACCTGGGACCCTGGAGCTGTGAAGCCACAGTGCTACCCACTTGTGCTACCGTGCTGCCCACAGAGGGAGAATTCAGAATGTCTAATTCACCTAACAGCACATATTTCGGGACTTGTGGGAGGAAACCGACCACCCGGAGGAAACCCACACAGACACAGGGAGAATGTGCAGACTCCGCACAGGCAGTGACCCAAGCCGGGAATTGAACCCAGGTCCCTGGCGTTGTGAAGCAACAGTGCTAACCACTGTGCTACCATGCTGCCCAAGTAAATTCCTCATGATAAGAACAGGGAGAGCAGTGAGATCAGCTGTAAAGGCCAACTTTAAAAAATAAATTTAGCGTGGCCAATCCACCTACCCTGCACATCTTTGGGTTGTGGGGATGAAACCCATGCAGACACGTGGAGAATGTGCAAACTCCAAACGGACAGTGACCCGGGGGCCGGGATCGAACCCGGGTCCTCCGCGCCATGAGTAAAGGCCAACATGGGAGATTCTAGAAGGTCGGTTCAAGCTTTCATTCCAATATTAAAGTTTTATTTTAGAGGGATCCGTGAAATTAAGTGCCGAGGAGTGGGGGGGGGGGGGGGGGGGGTCGTCCATGCAACAGTACCTGAAAAAACTGAAGTTACTTTCACCCCTGCCTGGCATTATTAATTATTAGACCAGTGACACCACCTTCCCATAATCATGACGTGCGACAGCATCCTGTTCCAGGATTGCCCATCTTCTGGAAAAAGGACCATTACCTGATAACAAACTTCCATCGAGCATGGTAGCATTGTGGATAGCACAATCGCTTCACAGCTCCAGGGTCCCAGGTTCGATTCCGGCTTGGGTCACTGTCTGTGCGGAGTCTGCACATCCTCCCCGTGTGTGCGTGGGTTTCTTCCGGGTGCTCCGGTTTCCTCCCACAGTCCAAAGATGTGCAGGTTAGATGGATTGGCCATGATAAATTGTCCTTAGTGTCCAAAATTGCCCTTAGTGTTGGGTGGGGTTACTGGGTTATGGGGATAGGGTGGAGGTGTTAACCTTGGGTAGGGTGCTTTTTCCAGGAGCCGGTGCAGACTCAATGGGCCGAATGGCCTCCTTCTGCACTGTAAATTCTATGAAATCTATGAAATTAGACAGGTTAAAATTGTGACCCCCTTAGTCCTTGCTTCCCTATTTAATTGGAACAAGCAATCTATTCATTCACCATCTTCAAAACCTGTCCGATCGCTGCAAAGCTTGCACTCAAGTGTCGTGTCTGAATTATTCAGTTTATTTTGATATTTCCAACATTTTCTACTGGGAATTAGCCAATTGGTCCTCCTTTGCATCCTTTCCAAAGACTCAATACCCCCCCACTTTGAGGGAACCAAACCCGGACACAATATTCCAAGTGAGGCCTGACCAATTTTTCACACAAATGCAAAATAATATGACTCATTTTACAATCAGTTGTCCAATGAGTGCACCACAACACACTATTTGCTCGTGGGAGGGATCACTAAGTATGACTGTACATTAGAAAGTAGGCACTGATGGAATCTGATATGAAAGAATTTGATGTCAGTCATAATGGTTGAATGATGTGAAGATACCGGTGTTGGACTGGGGTGAGCACAGTAAGAAGTCTTACAACACCAGGTTAAAGTCCAAGGTTTGTTTCAAATCACTAGCTTTTGGAGCACTGCTCCTTCCTCAGGTGAATGAAGAGGTGGGTTCCAGAAACATTTATAGAGACAAAGTCAAAGATGCAAGACGATACTTCGAATGCGAGCATTTGCAGGTAATTAAGTCTTCAGAGCCAGAGAGAGGGGTAATCCCTGGTGAAGGAGGTGTGAATTGTCTCAATCCAGGACAGTTGGTAGGATTTTGCAAACCCAGGTCAGATGGTGGGGGGGGTGAATGTAATGCGACATGAATCCAAGGTCCCGGTTGAGGCCGTACTCACGTGTGTGGAACTTGGCTATAAGTTTCTGCTCGGCGATTCTGTGTTGTCGCGCATCCTGAAGGCTGCCTTGGAGAACGCTTACCCGAAGATCAGAAGCTGAATGCACTCGACTGCTGAAGTGTTCCCCGACTGGAAGGGAACATTCCTGCCTGGCGATTGTCGCGCGATGTCCGTTCATCCGTTGTCGCAGCGTCTGCATGGTCTGCCAATGTACTATGCTTCGGGACATCCTTTCCTGCAGCGTATGAGGTAGACAACATTGGCCAAGTCGCACGAGTATGTACTGCGTACCTGGTGGGTAGTGTTCTCATGTGTAATGGTGGGACCCATGTCGATGATCTGGTACGTCTTGCAGAGATTTCCATGGCAGGGTTGTGTGGTGCCGTGGTCTGTTCTGAAGGCTGGGTAGTTTGCTGCAAACAATGGTTTGTTTGAGGTTGCGCGGTTGTTTGAAGGCAAGTAATAGGGGTGTGGGAATGACCTTGGCAAGATGTTCGTCTTCATTGATGACATGTTGAAGGCTGCGAAGAAGGTGTCGTAGTTTCTCCGCTCCGGGGAAGTACTAGATGACGCAAGGTACTCTGTCGGTTTGTCTTCTGAGAAGGTTGGTGCGGTTTTTTGCTATGGCGCGTTGGAACTATCGATCGATGAGTCGAGCGCCATATCCCATTTGTACGAGGGCATCTTTCAGCATCTGTAGATGTGCGTTACGCTTGTCCTCATCTGAGCAGATGCTGTGTATATGGAGAGCTTGTCCACAGGGGATGGCTTCTTTTCATGTGTTCAGGGTGGAAGCTGGAGAAGTGGAGCATCATGAGGTTATCCGTGGGCTTGCGGTAAAGCAAAGTGCTGAGGTGACCGTCCTTGATGGAGATAAGTATGTCCAAGAATGCAACCGATTTTAGAGTAGTTTATGGTGAGTCTGATGGTGGGATGGAACTTATTGATGTCATCGTCTAGTCGTTTCAGTGATTCTTTGCCGTGGGTCCAGAAGAAGAAAATGTCATTGATGTATCTGGTGTATAACATCGGTTGAAGGTCTTGTGAGGAGGTCTTGTTCAAACTTGTGCATGAAGATGTTGGCATATTGAGGTGCGGATTTGGTCCCCATGGCTGTTCCGTGTGTCTGGATGAAGAACTTGTCGAAGGTGAAGACATTGTAATCCAGAATGAAGCGGATGAGTTTCAGAATTGCATCTGGAGATTGGCAGTTGTCAGTGTTGAGTACTGAGGCTGTTGCAGCAATGCCGTCGTCATGGGGGATGCTGGTGTAGAGTGCCGAGACGTCCATTGTGACGAGGAATGTTCCTGGTTCAACTGGTCCATGGGTGCTGAGTTTCTGTAAGAAGTCCGTCGTATCACGACAGAAGCTGGGTGTTCCTTGTACGATGGGCTTCAAGATGCCTTCGATGTAGCCAGAGAGGTTCTCACACAGGGTCCCATTGCCTGATACAATAGGACGGCCCGGTGTGTTGGCCTTGTGTATTTTCGGGAGGCAGTAGAGATCTCCAACGCAGGGAGTACGTGGGATTAGAGCATGTAGGGTGCTCTGAAGATCTGGATCCAAGGTCATGATCAGTCTGTTGAGTTGGCGAGTGTGTTCCTTGGTTGGATCTTCGGGTAACTGTAGTGTTCCTGGTTATTGAGTTGTCGGTACATTTCTTTGCTAGTCTGTAGTCTTCTGTAAAGCTTCTGTAAAGACTTTAATTACCTGCAAATGCTCGTATTCAAAGTATTGTTTTGCATCTTTGACTTTGTCTGTATAAATGTATAAATACCTCTTCATTCACCTAAGGAAGGAGCAGTGCTCCAAAAGCTAGTGATTTGAAACAAACCTGTTGGACTTTATCCTAGTTTTGTAATACTTCTTATAATGGTTGAATGCAACAGAACTAACAGAGAGGTTCTTGACCGCAATTATTAAGATTAGACTAGGGTTAGAAAAGTGAGCTAAAAGACCATCTGTCTCTTTAGGAGAGTTGTGCTTGGGATGGAAGAAAAGTGAAAAAGGCTGATTTACAATAGATGTAAGTGACAGTTTGGGAATGAACCAGAAGGAACTGCTGCAGGAAGATACTTTTGCAGAAAATTGCATTTAACGGTTCTTATAGCTGGACTTGCAGTGGTGATATGTGAGGGAGAGGTCACTCATTAGGTAGCTCCGATCAGGATCTGCGATTTTTGGGCCTTTGTGCCCAATATTTTAGGAGATTTTTGCAGGAAAGCACTCTGGATCGGTACAACAGGGTTCCCAACCAAACATATGCCAAAAGGGAAAGGAAGCAGTGGACAGTTCTGAGACTTTGTGCAGTTCCTCAGCAGAGAAAATGGTGACAGCAGCATTGCCAATGACGGCCGCCCCAATAACAGCGGGCATCTTTCAAGTGTGCTCGTAAAGGAATTTAAAAAGCATTTTGACAAGCAGTGGAAGTTGGTGTTCCCGGAGTGTTTGTGTAAATAGATCATGGAAGCACTGGGCCCTGTCCGGGTGAAACTTGATAAGACCGTCGAGGCAGTAAAGAAGCATGGCGAGGTGCTAGAGGGTATGGAGATGGTGCTGACGATGCAAGGTGATGGCCGATGAAAATAAGAGATTCAAGGTAAAAGTTGATGATTTTGAAAATTGGTCAAGACGGCAAAACCGCAGAGTCGTAGGATTGCTGGAGGGAGTGGAGGGCCCAAATCCCACTGAATATCCTTCGCACATGTTTGGGAATGATGGGCAATGGTGGTCTCGTTTCCACGCCCGGCGCTGGACAGGGTCCATCGAACACTTGGGCAAAAGCCTTGGGTGAATGAGCCACCTCGAGCGATCATTTGGTTCCACAGCTTTCGGGAAAAGGAGAGATTCCTTTAGTGGGCCAAAGAGCATCGTGACTCGAAGTGGCAAGGAAACCTCGTGAGGATTAACCAGGACGCGGAGGCTGAGTTGGCGATGAAGTGGGCGGCCTTTAATAAGGTTAAGGCCATTATGTACAAGAAGGGAGTTCAGTTCGGGGTGGTGTATCCAGCAAGGCTGCGAGTCACATATGAGTCCAAGGACAATTACTTCGAGGCACTGGAGGAAGCGGACGCCTTTATTAATAAGCATGGACTTGGGTCTGGTTGAATGTGTTGTACGGGTTTTTTTGATTTCTGTGGGTTGGGTGTTGGGATGTCTTGTCTATAGTTATTGATAAAATTTGTTTTTCTGTTTGTGGGGTTGGTGGGCGTTTTGTTATGATGTAAGGAGTATATTTGTTGGGGGGAGTTTAAAAAAAATATATATATTTTGTTCATGGGATGTGGGCATCGCTGGCTGGGCCCGCATTTATTGTCTATCCACGAGGGCATTTAGGAGTAAACCACATTGCATTGGATCTGGAGTCACATGGAGGCCAGACCAGATAAGGACAACAGATTGCGGAAAAAGGGTGTGGAGGTAATAAACAAGTTTAGGGAGTTAGGCTGGCAGTTAAAGGCCAGGACAGACAGAGTTGTCATCTCTGGTTTGTTGCCGGTGCCACGTGATAGCGAGGCTAGGAATAGGGAGAGAGTGCAGTTGAACACGTGGCTGCAGGAATGGTGTAGGAGGGAGGGCTTCAGGTATTTGGATAATTGGAGCGCATTCTGGGGAAGGTGGGACCTGTACAAGCAGGACAGGTTGCATCTGAACCAGAGGGGCACCAATATCCTGGGGGGGAGGTTTTCTAGTACTCTTCGGGAGGGTTTAAACTAATTTGGCAGGGGAATGGGAACCGGATCTGCAGTCCAGCAACTAAGGAAGCCGATATTCAGGACGCCAAAGCACGTAGTGATGCAGTGGGGAAGGTAACACTGACAAAGGAGAGTACTTGCAGGCAAGGAGATGGGTTGAAGTGTGTATACTTTAATGCAAGAAGCATCAGGAATAAGGTGGGTGAACTTAAGGCATGGATCGGTACTTGGGACTACGATGTGGTGGCCATCACGGAAACTTGGATAGAAGAGGGGCAGAAATGGTTGTTAGAGGTCCCTGGTTATAGATGTTTCAACAAGATTAGGGAGGATGGTAAAAGAGGTGGGGGGGGGGGGGGGGGGGGGGGTGGCATTGTTAATTAGAGATAGTATAACAGCTGCAGAAAGACAGTTCGAGGAGAATCTGCCTACTGAGGTAGTATGGGTTGAAGCCAGAAATAGGAAAGGAGCAGTCACCTTGTTGGGAGTTTTCTATAGGCCCCCCAATAGCAGCAGAGATGTGGAGGAACAGATTGGGAAACAGATTTTGGAAAGGTGCAGAAGTCACAGGGTAGTAGTCATGGGTGACTTCAACTTCCCAAACATTGAGTGGAAACTCTTTAGATCAAATAGTTTGGATGGGGTAGTGTTTGTGCAATGTGTCCAGGAAGCTTTTCTAACACAGTATGTAGATTGTCCGAGCAGAGGGGAGGCCATATTGGATTTAGTACTTGGTAATGAACCAGGGCAGGTGATAGATTTGTTAGTGGGGGAGCATTTTGGAGGTAGTGATCACAATTCTGTGACTTCCACTTTCGTTATGGAGAGGGATAGGTGCGTGCAACAGGGCAAGGTTTATAATTGGGGGAAGGGTAAATACAATGCTGTCAGACAAGAATTGAAGTGCAGAAGTTGGGAACATAGGCTGTCAGGGAAGGACACAAGTGAAATGTGGAACTTGTTCAAGGAACAGGTACTGCGTGTCTTTGATATATATGTCCCTGTCAGGCAGGGAAGAGATGGTCGAGTGAGGGAACCATGGTTGACAAGAGAGGTTGAATGTCTTGTTAAGAGGAAGAAGGAGACTTATGTAAGGCTGAAGAAACAAGGTTCAGACAGGGCGCTGGAGGGATACAAGATAGCCAAGAGGGAACTGAAGAAAGGGATTAGGAGAGCTAAGAGAGGGCATGAAAAATCTTTGGCAGGTAGGATCAAGGAAAACCCCAAGGCCTTTTACACATATGTGAGAAATATGAGAATGACTAGAGCGAGGGTAGGTCCGATCAAGGACAGTAGCGGGAGATTGTGTATTGAGTCTGAAGAGATAGGAGAGGTCTTGAACAAGTATTTTTCTTCAGTATTTACAAACGAGAGGGGCCATATTGTTGGAGAGGACAGCGTGAAGCAGACTGATAAGCTTGAGGAGATACTTGTCAGGAAGGAAGATGTGTTGCGCGTTTTGAAAAACTTGAGGATAGACAAGTCCCCCGGGCCTGACGGGATATATCCAAGGATTCTATGGGAAGCAAGAAATGAAATTGCAGAGCCGTTGGCAATGATCTTTTCGTCCTCGCTGTCAACAGGGGTGGTACCAGAGGATTGGAGAGTGGTGAATGTCGTGCCCCTGTTCAAAAAAGGGAATAGGGATAACCCTGGGAATTACAGGCCAGTTAGTCTTACTTCGGTGGTAGGCAAAGTAATGGAAAGGGTACTGAGGGATAGGATTTCTGAGCATCTGGAAAGACATTGCTTGATTAGGGATAGTCAGCACGGATTTGTGAGGGGTAGGTCTTGCCTTACAAGTCTTATTGACTTCTTTGAGGAGGTGACCAAGCATGTGGATGAAGGTAAAGCAGTGGATGTAGTGTACATGGATTTTAGTAAGGCATTTGATAAGGTTCCCCATTGTAGGCTTGTGCAGAAAGTAAGGAGGCATGGGATAGTGGGAAATTTGGCCAGTTGGATAACAAACTGGCTAACCGATAGAAGACAGAGAGTGGTGGTGGATGGCAAATATTCAGCCTGGAGCCCAGTTATCAGTGGCGTACCGCAGGGATCAGTTCTGGGTACTCTGCTGTTTGTGATTTTCATTAACGACTTGGATGAGGGAGTTGAAGGGTGGGTCAGTAAATGTGCAGATGATACGAAGATAGGTGGAGTTATGGATAGTGAGGAGGGCTGTTGTCGGCTTCAAAGAGACATAGATAGAATGCAGAGCTGGGCAGAGAAGTGGCAGATAGAGTTTAAGCCTGACAAGTGTGAGGTTGTCCATTTTGGAAGGACAAATATGAATGCGGAATACAGGGTTAATGGTAGGGTTCTTGGAAATGTGGAGGAGCAGAGAGATCTTGGGGTCTATGTTCATAGATCTTTGAAAGTTGCCACTCAAGTGGATAGAGCTGTGAAGAAGGCCTATGGTGTGCTAGCATTCATTAGCAGAGGGATTGAATTTAAGAGCCGTGAGGTGGTGATGCAGCTGTACAAAACCTTGGTCAGGCCACATTTGGAGTACCGTGTGCAGTTCTGGTCGCCTCATTTTAGGAAGGATGTGGAAGCTTTGGAAAAGGTACAAAGGAGATTTACCAGGATGTTGCCTGGAATGGAGAGTAGGTCATACGAGGAAAGGTTGAGGGTGCTAGGCCTTTTCTCATTAGAACGGAGAAGGATGAGGAGCGACTTGATAGAGGTTTATAAGATGATTAGGGGAATAGATAGAGTAGACAGTCAGAGACTTTCCCCGGGTGGAACACACCATTACAAGGGGACATAAATTTAAGATAAATGGTGGAAGATATAGAGGGGATGTCAGAGGTAGGTTCTTTACCCAGAGAGTAGTGGGGGCATGGAATGCACTGCCTGTGGAAGTAGTTGAATCGGAAAGGTTAGGGACCTTCAAGCGGCTATTGGATAGGTACATTGATTAGGGTAGAATAATGGAGTGTAGGTTAACTTCTTAAGGGCAGCACAGTAGCATTGTGGATAGCACAATTGCTTCACAGCTCCAGGGTCCCAAGTTCGATTTCGACTTGGGTCACTGTCTGTATGGAGTCTGCACATCCTCCCCGTGTGTGCGTGGGTTTCCTCCGGGTACTCCAGTTTCCTCCCACAGTCCAAAGATGTGCAGGTTGGGTGGATTGGCCATGAAAAATTGTCCAAAATTCTATGATTAACCTAGGACAAAAGTTCGGCGCAACATCGTGGGCCGAAAGGCCTGTTCTGTGCTGTATTTCTCTATCTATCTATCTATTGCCTTCCCTAAAAGACATTAGTAAACCAGATGGGTTTTTTCGACAATGGTTTCATGGTCATCGTTCGACTTTTAATTCCAAATTTTTATTGAATTCAAATTTTACCATCTGCCATGGGGGATTTGAAGCCTGGTTTCCAGAGCATTATTACCATGGATTTCTGGATTACTCGTCCAGCAACAATACCACTAATGATGTATGGAAGACGGGCTGGTTCGATACAGGGTTCCCATAGGAAATTTAGTTTGTTAGGGGATTGGGATATGCGGAGTAGTTTATCCTCAAGATGGGTAATGTTGGTGTCTTTTTCTTTGTGATGGTTATGTAAAGCCCCTATGTCCATTGTACGCACTAATGCATTGAGTTTAGGGTATTTTCTACTGAATAGGGGTACAAGGCAGGGCTCCTGTTTACACTAGCGATAGAACCTTTAGCTATAGGGCTGAGGTCTTCAGGCAAATGGTGGGGGATAAGGTGAAGGGGGCGCGCGAAGGGAGCATAGGGAGTCTATATATGCAGATAGCCTGCTCTTTTATGTTACGGACCCAGTCTTCTCTATGGACGAACTTATGAAGCTACTGAGGAGCTTTGGCTCCTTATCGGGCTACAAGCTCATCCTGGAGAAAAGTGAATATTTTCCAGTTAATCCTCCAGTAAGGGGGGCAAATCTGCGGCGAATTGCCTTTTCGTCTTGCCAGAGGTAGCTTTTAGAATCTGGGTATCTGAGTGGCCCATGATTGGTCCATGCTTCATTGGTTAAATTAGACATGTCTGGTGCATAGGGTGAGGTCCGATTTACAGAGATGGGGATTTCCTTCCGCTGTCCCTGATGGGCAGGGTCCAGACGATTAAGATGGAATATTCTACCAAGGTTCCTATTTCTGTTCCAAGCCTCCCCGTTTTCCCTGCTAAGGTGTTTTTGCCATGGTGAACAAGTTGGTGACTTCTTGTATTTGGGTGGATAAGTCACCAAGAATTCGCAGGGTGTACCTTCAAAGGGACCGGTAGTCTGGGAACCTGATGTTACCCAATTTTCTCTTTTATTGGACAGCCAATGTTGAGAAGGTGCTGGGGTGGTTGGGGGAGTCAGGCTCCATATGGGGACGGGGATGGAGGAGATTTAGTGTAAGAGTTTGAGTTTGCGGGCTTTGGTTACAGTTTCGCTCTCATTCTCCCTAGCGAGGTATTCCTTGAACCCGGTGGCGATATCTACTTTAAAGATATGGAGGTATCGTAGGCAGCATTACAAGCTGGACGCCATGTCATTGCTGTCCCCCATATACAGTAACCATTTGTTTGTGCCATTGGGGTTGGATGTGAAATTTAAGTTGTGGGAAGTAAAGGGCCTGGAGTGCTTTAGGGATCTGTTCATGAGGGATGGTTTGCCAATTGGGAGAAGTTCCCGGTGAAATTTCAACTGTCAGGGGCACACTTATTCCGATATTATCAGTTGCGTGATTTTATCTCTCAGGCTTGTCCTGCATTTCCTGTAGCACCGCAACCCGTACTGTTGGGAGAATCCAATTGTTGGTGTAGTGGTGGTGGGGGAGGGGAATTCAAATATTTATGAGCAGATCATGTCAATGGAAGCTGCTCCGTTGGAACAGGTGAGGGCAAAGTGGGAGGAAGAGCTGGGACACAGCCTCGATGAGGATGTGCGGAATTAGGCCCTTTGTAGGGTGAATCCCACCTCCTCATGCACATGGCTCAGCCTGATTCAACTTAAGGTGGCACACAGGGCTCACTTAACGAAGGTTAGGATGAGTGGGTTCTTTGACGATGTGGAGGACTGCTCTTGTGGGCTCGCTAATCACACCCACATGTTCTGGTCTGTTCAAGGATTGTAAGCATTTGGGTTTCCTTCTTTAGCACCATGTCAGCGATTCTTAACATTGATCTGGAGTCTTATCCGTTGGTCCCCATTTTCGGGGTCTTGGACCCGCTGTGGCTGCAAACTGAGGCAAAGGCAGATGTCCCTGTTACGCTGATAGCCTGCAGGCAAGTTCTGCTGCGATGGAGATCTTCCGTTCCACCAAGTGCCTTGACTGGATTGGATGACCTCATGGAATTTCTATATTTGTTAAAGGTCAAGTACAGCATTAGGGGATCAGTGGAGGGGTTCTACCTGAGGTGGCGGCCATTCATTTCATACGTTAAAGAAGTAGTCATCAACAGTTGGTAGAAGGGTTGGGGGGAGGCAGGGGTGGTTATTGTTGAGGGTAGGTAATTTTTGTTGGCCTGGGGGTAGTTATATGATCGGTTGGGGGTTTTTGTTAGTTTTTTAAAAATAAATCTCGTTATTATGACGCTAAGGGGCTGTTTAGCACACTGGGCTAAATCGCTGGCCTTGAAGCCAGACCAAGGTAGGCCAGCAGCACGGTTCGATTCCCGTAACAGCCTTCCCGAACAGGCGCCGAAATGTGGCGATTAGGGGCTTTTCACAGTAACTTCATTGAAGCCTACTCGTGACAATAAGCGATTTTCATTTCATTTTCACTATGTTGGAGCTGCTCTCTGGGCTGTTTGATGTTGATGTTTGGGGATTTTGTGTTTGTTTTTAAAAAAAATAAATTTAAGAGTACCCAAGTCTTTTTTTTAACAATTTAGGGGCAATTTAGCCAGACCAATTAACCTACCCTGCACATCTTTTTTGAGTTGTGGGGGGTGAGACCAACGCAGACATGGGGAGAATGTGCAAACTCCACACAGACAGTGACCCGGGGCTGGGATCGAACACGAGTCCACGGCGCCATGATCATGCCCTGATGTGTTTGTTATCAATGAAAATGTTTTTAAAATATATTGTTTAACAACAGTTCTTATAGTTGATTTGCTGAAGTTATGAGAAGATATAAAGTTGGCTGTCTGTGTTTCAGAGTGAATATAATACTAGGTGCAATAGGCAAATTGTTTTAAGATGTAAAGAATGAGATACATAGAAACACACATTGAAAATACAAGCAGGAAGAGGCTATTTGGCCGTTCGAACCTGCTCCACTATTCATTATGATCACGGCTGGTCATTAAATCAGTACCCTGACCCCGCCTTCCCCCCATATCCCTCGATCCCTTTAACCTGAAGAGCTATATCTAATTCCTTCTTGAAATTACACAATGTTTTCGCCTCAACCACTTTCTCTGTTAGTGAATTCCACAGATTCACCACTCTCTGGATGAAGAAATTTCTCCTCACCCCAGTCCTAAAAGGTTTACCCCTTATCCTCAAACTATGACCCCTAGTTCTGGATTCCCTCACTATCAGGAGCATTCTTTCTGAATCTACTCGGTCTATTCATGATTTGTTCGGGTACAAACCAGACAAACAGAACAGGCAGGCTGAGTTATGAATCCTGCCCTGACAATGACAGCTGTGCTTCAATGCCACAGATGGAAGGGTCAGAATGTTGAATGTAGCAATTGGACCAGGTAAAGGCAGCAAAATAATTCTTGAAATAACTCATCATAATTGGCTGACTTATAATGGCTGACATTGCAGACACGTGCAGTTGCCTGAGAGCCATGCTGCCAACAGTTTGCCCATTCATCGTTTAATGGATAGAAAACAATGGGCAATGGACCACCATTTCCCAATATGCATGACCAGTGGACAAGACAGCTCACCAGTAAAATACATTTTTAAAATGAGGTCTTCAGTGCCACACAATTGATATACAGATTTGTTGTTGACTATTGACCGGAGATTCCGGCCTTGGACTGGAATGGGCACAGTAAGAAGTCTTGCAACACCAGGTTAAAGACCAACAGGTTTGTTTGGAATCACTAGCTTTCAGAGCACAGTTCCTTCATCAGGTGAGTGAACAAAGGTCCCAAAGGTAGTTATGAGATATTGGTCAAAAGCACACAACAAGGATGGCGCTAATACTTTGGAAGAGGTAGGATTGAGCAGGTTAAGGTGATCAACTGGGTCACTAAGATGATCAAGGACAGGGAAAAGCTGATTTTTCAAGCAAAGGCCTTGAAGTGGATGACGACATTGCTATAATGGGCCTCAACAGTATGGACGGGAAATAATCAGCCAAGGTTCCTACTTTTGATTGCTATCTAGTGATTACCACTAGAAGGTGCTGTGGACAGTTGATGATAGCAGAATTGGGCTCAGCTGTGATTCCTTCCAGAATCAAATTGTCCATTGTTAAAGCTGTTGCTCGTTATGCTTTCCCTTAATTTGCTCTGTTTTAATTACCTTTGCTCAAGAGTCGCCAGGTATCTTTCTGATACCACCACAGGGTTCAAAGCCAAGTACTGATCAATAACTTGATGCACCAGTTAGTAAGTGTGAAATAAATACACATTTATTTACACACACAGTCAATTATTACTCATGCATAAGCTCTACTCGCTGAACTACAACTACTACTAAAGCCTATACTTAACATCGAGTGGCCCACCCAGTCAGAGGAACAATGGCCGTTGTCCGGTTCTGACACTGCTGGCTTCGAACTGGTACGGAATAGTAGCTAGGAGCGTCTATCTCGTAGCGTGCGTTGACCTTAGACTTACTTGGTTGGTGCTTGGCGGCCTCTCATCGCTGAGAGCCAAATGCCAAGTTGAAGATGGAGAGCAGTAAGAGTAAGAGAGCAAACTGACCTTGGGGACTCTGCTTTATACCCCAAGGGGTTTTGCGCCCTTCTGGGCGGGACCCCGGACTTGGTCCCAATTAATTGGACCATGTCCCAATCGTTCCGGAGTTGTTCCCTGATCGTTGGGCGGGCCCTATGTGGCCGTTGGCCTGCCTTTGTTTTAGCTCTCACTGGCGCCGGGGAGTCTGTCCTGGTCTCGATTGTTTCAATGTTTCCTTTTTGTCCCCGGAGATAGCTCATTAATATGCTAATGGCTATTGGTTTCAGTTCTGTTTGGGTTCTGCAAGTCCTAATACACAGGAAACCTTGTACCTGCTTGTTTTCTCTAGTGTTGTTCATTTTAGCTCACTCGGCTAAATCGCTGACTTTTAAAGCAGTGTTGAGCTGGTTTAGCTCACTCGGCTAAATCGCTGGCTTTTAAAGCAGGCCAACAGCACGGTTCGATTCCCGTACCAGCCTCCCCGGACAGGCGCCGGAATGTGGCGACCAGGGGCTTTTCACAGTAACTTCATTGAAGCCTACTCGTGACAATAAGCGATTTTCATTTCATTTTTCATTTTTTCTTTTTTCCCTGCACTCTTTGCGAGTGTCCATTTTGGAATCAGGACGTGGCCACCCCAGGTGGCTACAAAGCTCAGACATGAAAATTGACCACTTGAGTGAGGTTTTTCTTTTTATGCTCTCATGGGATGTGGGCGTCATTTGCAAGGCCTGCATTTGTTGCCCCTCCCTAATTGCCATTTCGGAGTCAAACACATTACTGTGGGCCTGCAGTGCACATGGAGCCAGGATGACAGATTCCATTCCCTTAAGGACTAGATGTTTTTTTTACAACAAATGATAATAGTTGATGGTCACCATTACTTTTTTCTACAATTTAGAGTACCCAATTCTTTTTTTTCCAATTAAGGGGCAATTTAGCGTGGCCATTCCACCTACTTGCACATCTTCAGGTTGTGGGGGTGAGACCCATGCAGACATGGGGAAAATGTACAAACTCCACAAGGACAGTGACCCATGGCCAGGATGAAACTCCACAAGGACAGTGACCCATGGCCAGGATGAAACTCCACAAGGACAGTGACCCAGGTGCTCGGTGCCGTGAGGCTGCAGTGCTAACCACTGCACCACCGTGCTGCCTCGAGTGTCATCATTACTGAGATTAGCTTGCAAATCTAGATGCATGAATTCAATTTAAAATCCACCAACTGCTGTAGTGAGACTTGAACGCTTAGCCTGGACCTCTGGATTGTTCATTCAGTGACATTTCCACAACGCCACTATCTCCCCTCAGGGAATTGCTAACAACCTGGAATCATGATAAAACCAGCAACTTCCAGTGGGAGAAAACATTGAACGTTGAGGGAAATCTAGAAACTTGTGGAGAATCATGGCTTTGCATAGTCCAGTGCCAGCCCAATCTAGAAAGCATTTTGGCAGACTGACTGAAGAAAAGCAAATTACTGCAGATGCTGGAATCTGAAATGAAAGGGAAAATGCTGGAAAATCTCAGCAAGTCTGGCAGCATCTGTAGGGAGAGAAAAGAGCTAACGAGTCACCGGACTCGAAAAGTTAGCTCTTTTCTCTTCCTACAGATACTGCCAGACTTGCTGAGATTTTCCAGCATTTTCCCTTTCATTTCATGGCAGACTGACTGACTGTTCTAAACACCAGGGCCGGCCCAAGGTACCGGCAACTCGGGCAGTCGCCCGGGGCGCCATGTGCTAGGGGGCGCCAGACCCGGGTCCCGCGCATGCGCAGTTGGGCCGGTGCCAACCAGCGCATGCGCGGTGGCCGCCCTCCCCCAGGGCGCCCCCCTCCGGCCGCCCCCCCCCCCCTCCGGCCCCCCCCCCCCTCCGTTCCCGCCCCCGCCTCGGCCCCGCCCCCGCCTCAGCCCCCCCCCCCCCCGGCCTCGGCCCCGCCCCCCCTCGGCCTCGCCCCCCCCCTCACCCCCCCCCTCCCCTCCCCCCCCCCCCCGAAGGGCGCTGAAGTTCAGCTTGCCCGGGGCGCCAGCAACCCTAGGGCCGGCGCTGCTAAACACACTTTATTAAAAAGCTAATTTGAGTTCAGCTACTTTTTGAGAAGTGGCCAATCAGTTTCAGGTCAGAGTTACAACCAAAGGAGGCACTTCATTTCATTTGAGAGTGCTTTGAAGCACATCTTTGAGTTAATGGAGAGAATGCTACGATATCAAGTGGAGCTGACTGTTTATTGTAACAGTCTGGCGGGGCAGCACGGTGGCACAGTGGTTAGCATTGTTGCCTCGCGGCGCCGAGGACCCGGGTTCGAATCCCACCTCTAGGTCACTGTCCGTGTGAAGTTTGCACATTCTCCCCGTGTCTGCATGGGTTTCGCCCCCACAACCCAAAGATGTGCAGGGTAGGCGGATTGGCCACACTAAATTCTTCCACCTCCTTCAGTCAGGAAAAACATACCAAAGTTTGAGGTCACATACCAACTGACTCAAGAACAGCTTCTTCCCTACTGCCATCAGACAATTTTGAATGACCTACCTCGTATTAAGTTGATCTTTTCTCTACACCTTGCTATATCTGTAACATTCAATTCTGCAGTCTCTCCTTCCTTCCTTATGGCTCTGGGTCACTCTCCGTGTGGAGTTTGCACATTCTCCCCATGTCTGCGTGGATTTCACCCCCACAACCCAAAAATGTGCAAGGTAGGTGGATTGGCCACGCTAAATTGCCACTTAATTGGAAAAAATGAATTGGGTACTCTAAATTTATTTTTAAAAACAAAAAAAAACAGTCTGGAGGCTGATTTTAATCTTGAGTAGATTTCGGGAGGAAGTGGGTGATATTCAAATTTGAGGTACTTTAACTTCTTGATCACGTTTGTTCATAATTACTTGAATTTACAGCAAGAAAACTGGCATTCAGCCCCTCTGGTTTGGATCATGGTGCTTCTGTTCTGCACGAGCCTCTTTCCACCTCACTTCATTTTATCCTATCTGCGACGACAATAATCTCTCCCTCAATGTCAACAAAACTAAAGAGATTATCGACTTCAGGAAGCGTAGTGGAGAGCATGCCCCTGTGTACATCAATGCGAATGGAGTAGAAAGGGTCAAGAGCTTCAAGTTTTTAGGTGTATAGATCAGCAACAGCCTGTCTTGGTCCCCCCATGCCGACACTGTAGTTAAGAAAGCCCACCAACGACTCTACTTTCTCAGAAGACTGAGGAAATTTGGCATGTCAGCTACGACCCTCACCAACTTCTACAGATGCACCATAGAAAGCATTCTTTTTTAAAAAAATAATTTTTATTGAAATTTTTGAAAAATATATAACAACAAAACAATACAATAATAACAATAATAATAATAAACACCCCCCGGCACCCGTAACAACGCATATAACAAACCCCCCACCCCCTCCCCCATAAACAACAGAATAAATTAACAATAAGCAAATTAACTTAAACACTATCCCCCTAAACCCCCCCCCCCCCCCCCCCCCCCCCCCCCCCCCGCCCCGGGTTGCTGCTGCTGCTGACCTAGTACCTTATCGTTGAGCCAGAAAGTCGAGGAAAGGCTGCCACCTCCTAAAGAACTCTTGTATCGACCCCCTCAGGGTGAACTTGACCAGTTCCAATTTAATGAATCCCGCCATGTCATTAATCCAGGTCTCCACACTCGGAGGTCTCGCATCTTTCCACTGCAGCAAGATCCTCCGCCGGGCTACTAGGGATGCAAAGGCCAAGACATTGGCCTCTTTCGCCTCCTGCACTCCCGTCTCCACCCCAACCCCAAATATCGCGAGTCCCCAACCTGGCTTGACCCTGGATCCCACCACCCTCGACACCGTCCCCGCCACCCCCTTCCAGAACTCCTCCAGTGCCGGGCATGCCCAGAACATATGGGCATGGTTTGCTGGACTCCCCGAACACCTGACGCACCTGTCTTCGCCCCCAAAGAACCTACTCATCCTAGCTCCGGACATGTGGGCCCGGTGCAGCACCTTGAACTGGATGAGACTAAGCCTCGCACATGAAGAGGAGGAGATCACCCTCTCCAGGGTGTCCGCCCATGTCCCCTCCTCAATCTGCTCCCCCAGCTCCACCTCCCACTTCGCCTTCAGCTCCTCTACCGACGCCTCCCCCACCTCCTGCATTATCTGATAGATGTCAGACACCTTCCCATCACCGACCCACACCCCCGAAAGCACCCTATCCCTTATCCCCCGCGGGGGCAGCAAAGGGAACCCCTCCACCTGTCGCCTAGCAAACGCCTTGACCTGAAGGTATCTGAACATATTCCCCGGGGGGAGCTCAAACTTCTCCTCCAGTTCACCAAGGCTCGCGAACCTCCTGTCAATAAACAGGTCTCCCAACTTCCTAATGCCCGCCCTGTGCCACCCCAGGAACCCGCCATCCATGTTCCCTGGGACAAACCGATGGTTCCCATAGAAAGCATTCTTTCTGGTTGTATCACAGCTTGGTATGGAGCCTGCTCTACCCAAGACCGCAGGAAACTACAAAAGGTTGTGAATGTAGCCCAGTCCATCACGCAAACCAGCCTCCCATCCATTGACTCTATCTATAATTCCCACTGCCTCAGAAAGGCAGCCAGCATAATTAAGGACCCCGCACCCTGGACATACTCTCTTCCACCTCCTTCAGTCAGGAAAAAGATACCAGAGTTTGAGGTCACGTACCAACTGACTCAAGAACAGCTTCTTCCCTGCTGCCATCAGACTTTTAAATAGACCTACCTCGTATTAAATTGATCTTTTCTCTACACCTTGCTATAACTGTAACATTATATTCTGCAGTCTCTCCTTCCTTCCTTATGTACAAAACCAAACCAGAGGGGCTGAATGGCAGTTTTCTTGCTGTAAATTGGTATGCATTGTTTGTACAGCATGCAAGAAACAATACTTTTCACTGTATACTAATACATGTGACAATAATAAATTAAATCAGATCAAATCTGCGTGTCTTTCTGTTTCTTTCTCCTTCACCTGTTTATCAATCTTTTCCTTGAACGCTTCAATGCTGTTCACCTCAGGGCAGCACGGTGGCGCAGTGGTTAGCCCTGCTGCCTCACGGCGCTGAGGTCCCAGGTTCGATCCTGGCTCTGGGTCACTCTCCGTGTGGAGTTTGCACATTCCCCCCATGTCTGCGTGGTTTCACCCCCACAACCCAAAAATGTGCAGAGTAGGTGGATTGGACACGCTAAATTGCCACTTAATTGGAAAAAATTTAATTGGGCACTGTAAATTTTAAAAAAAATGCTATTCACCTCAATCACTCCCTGTGGTAGGAGGTTTCTCATTCACGCCACTCTCTAGTCTAGATAATGAAGTTTCTCTTAAATTTCTTATTGGATTTATTAATGACTATCTTATATTAATGATCCCTAATTTTGGGCTGTCTCTTGAGTGGAATGCTGCTGATCCATTCCAAGTGGGAAGCAGGAACAGAGCAGCTGCTAACAGCAAAAGATTAGGTGGCACTTTAACAACCCACCAACGTGTAGGTAAGTGGCATAATGGGGGAGGGGGAGGTATATCCAGGAGTGAGCAGGAATTTTTTTTGTTTCAAAACATACTTTATCGCAAAATATCTGAAGGGATATTACTAATATTTTAAAATGGCTATCACACAGTGCAATAATATTCAGGTTTTCTACATAGATCATGTTGCACTCTGAGGTGCTTCCATACAATTGTGATGTATGTAATATTTACCGCATACATTCTATGTGCCTCATGCAGCCTGAGAGTCTATACAATTCCCTCCTCTCGGTGCACTGTGGCCAAAAGGTCATAGACAGCGACCATTCTGCCTCTGCAGTGGCTGCCCCAAGCATTGGTGCATCCCTCAGCATGTGGTCCTGAGCTTTGCAGTGTGCCAATCTGCAATTGGTCAGGGAAACTTTTTGCACTAGAAGACTAAAAAGTTTTGGGCAGACCAAAGAGTGTCTTTCACCAAGTTGATGATCCTGCAGCAACAGCTAATGCTTGTCTTGGCCCTGGGAACAATCGGTAGAGCAGGACCAGACTCCTTCCCGGAATGAATCTCAATAAAAACCACCTCATCTCTCTCCAGACCTTGGCTGGAATTCTCTGGCCATTGCGGCTCCCTGTTGCACCCTGCAGCGCACCCCTCTTGTGGGTTTCCTGGCGGCATGGGGTGGCTTTGACTAGCCTGGAGGGGGTTGGGGGGGAGAGTTCAGAGCCACCCCCAGTGAACAGCGGGCCACTGAGAAACACACGACCGGGGGAACCAGAGAATCCAGCCCCTTTGCAAAGGTGTATTCCACAATGAGGTTGACAGCAGTCTCTTCCCACCACAGTCACCTCTTCCTTACCAGTCTATCAGTCAATTTAAATTGATTGCTTGATCCTTAATAAAGCAGTGTTAATCCTTAATTACCCATTTTGCGAGACTTCTCATTGTGAATCCTACTCATAGTGGGTGTGATCACTTTCTGGCAAGTCTCATATTCGAGTGAGACAACTACCTGTAGTCTCAGTCTAATATGCATCCCCAAGATGTAACCAAGGCATTGGATCTAATCCCCTCACCTTGGAGACTTTGGACGAGCACTGTTCAGTGCTAGTCTCCACAAACGGGGACCAGACGGAACGGCACTCTGCTTGTCACCTGGGCACCTTGACACTACCAGCCTGGCACTGCCAAGGTGCCAAGCTGGCATTTTTTTGCACAAAGGGGATCGGTCCGGGGCACCCTGTGCGAGTGCAGGGGGTGCGGAGAGGGCCAAGGACCCCCTTGTGAGTTGGCGCTTTGAGAGGGGGTTTGGAGGTTACGGCGGAAGCCGAGAGATCGGGACTAAGTGCGGCCTTGGTCCCTGCTGCGCATTCCCTGTTGAGGCCCCGATATACCCGAATGGCCGTTCGATAGCGTGATGCTTCTTGGTGCACTGAGCTCCGGGAAACACCCAGCTAATCACGCGCGCTATGAGACTCTGTTCCCTTTCGGGTACATCGCACCCTGAATCAACAAACCATACCTTTTTAGGGACTTACCCCACACTCTTGAGGATAAAGTATTTTGTCCAACCTCTTGCTTGAGACTGGGCAGGTGGAACAAACTTAATATGTACTTGAGATAAACTGAAATAAAACTTACTTGCCATAGCCATTTAGCCCAAAGAATAAAATTTAACTGAATCATGAATAAAAAATTATTTGTCACGGAAACTGGGACATAAATTTATTTTGGGAGATTTCCAAAATGGGCAATAACAAATTAGCAGCCTGTTTTTTTAACTGAACATGACTTTCTTTTCCATGGCAACAAAAAGAAATTCAAGTTACCAATTCTGTACTGCCCATTTCACACACCCACCCAAGTCAAATCTATACCCCACAAGCTTAGCCTCCCACCCTAACTTCACAGCAAGCAAATAGTTTAGTTACATCTACAGAATGAATGGGGATCTTATAGAAACTTAAAATTATGAAGGGAATAGATAGGATAGAAGCAGGGAGGTTGTTTCCACTGGCGGATGAAACTAGAACTAGGGGGCACAGCCACAAAATAAGGGGGAGCAGATTTAAGACTGAGTGGAGGAGGAACCTCTTCACCCAAAGGGTTGTGAATTTTTAGTTGAGTCTACCTCGTTAAATGTTTTTAAGGCAAAGATAGATAGATTTTTGAACAGTAAAGGGATAAAAGGTTACAGTGATCAGATGGGAAAGTGGAGCCGAGTCCACAAAAGTATCAGCCATGATCTTATTGAATGGTGGAGCATGCCCGAGGGGACAGATGGCCTACTCCTGCTCCTAATTCTTATGTTCTTATGTACATCATTTATGCTTCTCAGCATTTTGCAGTCACATTGCAAAGTTATTACTGCAAAGGGAACTAAAGTTCAGTTCTGTCTCTTTCTTCAAAACTTTTAATTCCAAATTGTGAAAACATCCTTAGCCTTGTTCTCTAACTCCTCTTCGAGCTTTAGGCTGCATACACGCCCAATTTCTGACACTGCAATTAGCTAGTTTTAGCATGCAACCACAGCAAAACCACGTTAAAACCTCGTATTCTCAAAGTTCAGATTTTGTCCCTGTGTTGAAAGAGTACCATTGTTTTAACATCTGATAATCACAGGACTAGTTTTTTAAAATCACATAATCCTAACTATTTAACTTGCAGGAACAGAGGTAACTAATTCACTTTGGGATAAAGGAAAGAATCCAAGCACCATTTTAACTTTAAAGGATAATGATTATAAATCTTTCTGATATTTTGCATTTTGTACCTTGGTCGCTGCATCAGCTTGCTTGCTGCTGACAGCTTCATTTTTTTAACGTCCAAAATCATCTGTTCCAATGCCCGCCTGGCTGAATTCCCACCTTAACATAAACCTGAGCTCATCCAAATTTCAAACTAAGTCTCACTGTGCTTGCTGACCAACCTTAGCATTAGTCTGGCAACGCCTCAATTTTAAAGTTCTCAGCCCTGTTTTCATATCTGACATGGCTTGCTCTCCCTTTCTCTGTATCCTCCCCCAGCCCTAGAACCCTCTGACATTGCAGCATTCCTCCAGCTATGGCCTTTTGTGCATTCCTGATCATCATCCCTCCACCATTGGTGAATGTGCCATCAACTACTCAGACCTTAAGCTCTGGAATTCTATCCTTAAACATCTCCACATCTGTGCCTCTTTCTCCTCCTTTCAGTCACTACTGAAAAGCTACCTCTTTAACCAAGTATTTGGGCACCTGTCCTAAAATCTCTTCATGTAGCTCAGTGTTAAATTTTTCTCAGTAACTGTGGTGAATTATACTGCATTGTAATTCACACTGTATTGCATTGCGTTGTATTATGTCCTTGTGGGCTCTGTATGTGAGCCGTTGCGTGGCTCTGCCCATAGGGGAGATGAGGAGCTTGTACTGGGCTTCACCCTTGGCTCCGGCCATGGCTCCGCCCATGGCTCCTCCCACTAACCGGAAGTATAAAGTGGTGCAGCCGTAAGCCTGCTCTCAGTTCCTCTGGTCGCAGGCTGGCTCAGTTGTAAGATTATTAAAACCACAGTTTACTTCCAATCTAGTGAATTGATGGTCACATCAGTAACATTCCTGTGAAATGCCTTGGTTCATTTTTACTACATTAAAAGTAGATATAAATGCAAGCTGTTGTTATTATCTATCTTTTTTTTATAGTATGTGAAAATGTAACAAGTTCCACATTCACATTTCTCTGAAGAAAGAGGATTCTCCTGAATTC
This sequence comes from Scyliorhinus canicula, assembly GCF_902713615.1. Lineage (NCBI taxonomy): Eukaryota > Metazoa > Chordata > Chondrichthyes > Carcharhiniformes > Scyliorhinidae > Scyliorhinus > Scyliorhinus canicula. Next base: position 6,625,151 of record NC_052164.1, read on the forward strand.
ATTATTGGATTTGTTAGTGACTGTCTTATATTTATGGCCTCTTGTTTAGGCTCCACACAACTGGAAACATCCCACTTTTACCCCTGTTTTTGTTCATTTATCTTTCATGCAATGTTGGCATCATTGGCAAAGCCAGCATTTGTTGATCATCTCTAATTGGCCATGAATTGAGTGACGCGCTCGTCACTTAACTGGAGGGCAGTTAAGAGTCAATGACATTGCTATGGGTCTGGAGTCACATATAGGCCACACCTGGAAAAGATGGCAAATCTCCATCCCTAAAGGACATTTGTGAACTAGGTTGGTTTTTACGACAATCAATGAATGATAACTTCATGATTATCATTACTGAGACTAGCTTTATATTCAGTTTTTAAAAAAAATAATTGAATTTAAATTTCATCAGCTGCCATGGTGGGATTTGAATTAATTTCCCAGAGTATTAGCCTGGGCCACTGGTTTACAGGTTCAGTGATATTACCACTGCCATTACCACAATGCCACCACCTCCACACGCCCTTGTAAAGGCCAGTATCAGATTAGCTCTCAGCCTTCTTCTCAATAGAAACCAACCCCAGGCTGTTTAATCTGTCTTGATCTCTCAGTTCTAGAATTATTCTTTTAATGTTTTTTTAACTTTCTTTCTCCAGTGCCTCCAAGTCCTTTTTGTAATTTTGTAATGAAGTCCAATTGGCTTTATTGGTTGGCCAATTGGAGTATGGGCTCCTTCAATGATAGCTCATTGAGGGGGCCCATATATGCACCTGTGTAGGCTTTGTGAGCCAGTCTTAAGTTGACTGGAATGCTAACAGCACTGTTTGTAGCTGCTCCTGTAATATCGTTATTGTAAATAAATATTGGTGTGGTGATGGAACTCCTGCCTCCCGTGGATTATTACAGTGGCGACGAGGTAAACTAAGAATTTTGCGGAGACCAGCTGCCGCACTGAGAGGGTAAGCCTTGCCATTTTAAAAATGCCGTTTTTTGGGAGGTTAGAGGCATTCAACCCGGCTATTGAGGACTGGTCCCAGTATGTGGAGAGAATGTGTTACTTCTTCCGGGCAAATGATATACTGACGGACGAAAGGAGACGGCTTATCCTGCTGTTGGCGTGCGGACCCTCCGCTTTCTCCATTATACGTAGTCTGACTTATCCCGATGCGCTGGACACAAAAACTTTCCAAGTAGTAACGGAATTGGTGAAAGAGCACTACGACCCAAAACCACCCCTCATTTTGCGTAGATACAGATTCTACACAGCGAAGCGGGAAGACAGGGAGTCAGTCACAAATTTCTTGACCCGCCTGAGAAGGCTGGCGGAAAAATGTGAGTTCGGCCCGACGCTAAATGAAATGCTTCGGGACCGGTTAGTGTGTGGCATAAACGACCTCACAATACAGAAACGCCTGTTGGCGGAAACGGAGCTAGACTGCAGGCAGGCGTTACCGCTCGCACTGTCCCTAGAAAAGGCAGCAAGTGGGGCGCAGGAACTACAGGGCACGCCAATGGAGGTAGATACCTGTGAGAGGACCTACCACAACGGGTCCTGCTACCAGATAGCCGCTCTCAGGAAAAACCTGAGGAATAGAGGGAAAAAGGAAAACCCCAGAACTGCCCCAAGTCTGCCAGGACTAACTGGAGACAGAGGGAAGTACCGGCTGAGGCTCCCCCAACAGAGAAGGACCGTTTAGAGTGGGGTAACAGCGACAGAAACCCTAGAAGGAAGTGGCAAAAGAGGAATAGCAGGTGGGGACGCAGGGAAGTACACAACCTAGACGCCCCATCCTCCTCCGAAGGGGAACAATTATATAATATTGCAACAAAGAAAGCAGAACCCATTAGGATTACCCCACGGGTGAACGGGTGGCCGACAATAATGGAAATAGACACGGGTGCAGCCATATCAGTAATGGGAGTGGCAGCATTTAGAAAAATCAAAGATGGACTCCAGCCACTAACCCTAACAAAAACATTGACAAAACTTAAAACCTACACGGGGAAGCCCCTGGAAGTTCTAGGCACGACTCATGTACCTGTGGAATATGAGAAACAATTGCTCAGATTACCGTTGACGATAGTAGAGGGCTCCAGACCGAGCTTAATTGGACGAAACTGGCTGAAAGACCTAAAATTAGATTGGATGAAAATTTTCCAGAGTGGAAGCGGGCAGTTGAGTGGAGTACTCCAAAAATACCTGGAGGTCTTCCAGGAACAAAGAACAAAGAAAATTACACCACAGGAGCAGGCCCTTCGGCCCTCCCAGCCTGCGCCGATCCAGATCCTTTATCTAAACCTGTCTCCTATTTTCCAAGGTCTACTTCCCTCTGTTCCCGCCCGTTCATATACAAGGAAGGTTTGGGGGAAATCATAGGCGCCAAAGCAACTTTGCACGTAGACCCAGAAGCCCTTCCGAAATTTTGTAAGGCCAGGCCGGTACCTTTTGCATTAAGGAAGAAAGTAGATGACGAAATAGAAAGGTTACGGCGCGACGGCATTATCAGACCAGTACAGTTCTCAGAATGGGCAGCGCCGGTGGTACCAATTTTGAAGCCAGACGGCTCGATACGTCTCTGTGGAGATTTCAAATAGACGGTAAACAAATACGCACTGCTGGACAAATACCCAATTCCGAAAATAGACAACCTATATGCCAAATTGGCAGGTGGGCTTTTGTTCACGAAACTGGACATGAGCCACGCCTACCTGCAGTTAAAACTGGACAAGGACTCCCAGAAGTTCGCTACGATCAACACCCTGAAGAACCTTTTTGGTTATACTAGGCTACCTTTCGGAGTGTCATCAGCCTGCGCTATATTCCAGCGTACGATGGAAAATATTCTACAGGGACTACCGCAGGTGGCTATTTATTTGGATGGGTAGGACAAACAGGGAACACTTAAGGAACCTGGAGGAAGTGCTCAGGCGTTTCGCAAAGGCAGACATACGGCTAAAAAGGGAAAAATGTGTTTTTCTGGCCCCAGAAGTGACGTACCTGGGATATAAAGTAGACAAATCAGGCTTACACCCATTAGAAGACAGAGTAAGGGCAATAAAAGAAGCCCCAGCTCCCACCACGGTCCAGGAGTTACGATCATTTCAAGGGTTGGTAACCTATTGTGGAAAAGTTATTGAAAATAGGGCGTCCATCCTAGAACCCCTACACCAGCTACTTAAAAAGGGGCAAGAATGGAAATGGTCCGCCCGCCAAAACCGAGCACTTAGGGACATTAAGGAACAGCAGTCATCCGAAAATGTCCTAGAGCATTATGACCCAAGGAAGGAGTTGGTGGTCACTTGTGATGCATCCCTCTACGGGGTAGGAGCCATCTTTGCCCATAGAGGAAGGAATGGGGAAGAACGGCCAATAGCCTATGCTTCGAGGACCTTGGCGATGGCTGAGAGGAAGTACGCCCAAATCGAGAAGGAAGGACTGGCGGTGATATTCGCAGTAAAAAAATTTCACCAGTATCTGTATGGGCGGAAATTCACCATAGTGACGGACCATAAGCCGTTATTAGGGTTATTAAAAGAAGACAAGTCAATACCCCCGATTGCATCAGCTAGAATCCAACGCTGGGCGTTGCTACTGGCGGCGTATAGATACGTTTTGGAGCACAGACCGGGAACGCGAGTAGCAAATGCAGATGCTTTGAGCAGACTTCCCCTCCCGGACACTCCGCTGCAAATACCAAAAGTAGAGGAGATAGTAATGACTCTAAATTTTTTGGACATCCTACCAGTAGACGCACAACATATTCGGTTGTGGACGCAAAAAGACCCAGTTTTGGCCAAGGTGAAGCATTTACTGCTAACAGAGGAACTGGAAAGACCAGTGGACCCCCAGATGCACCCATACTGGAGCAGAAGGGACCAAATGACCATAGCAGACGGTATCCTATTATGGGGAGCCCAGGTAATAGTCCCAGCTCATGGCCGTCAGGCAATCTTAACTGAGTTACATCACGGACACCCAAGAGTGTCTAAAATGAAGATGCTAGCTCGAAGCTACGTTTGGTGGCCAGGTTTGGACACAGACATAGCAGCCTTGGTACGTCAGTGCCAGGAGTGCCAACAGGGGCAAAGAGTGCCACCAGCGGCGCCATTGCACCCGTGGGAATGGCCAGGCAGACCGTGGACCCGCCTGCATATTGACCACGCCGGCCCTTTCATGGGCTCAATGTTTTTGGTGATAGTGGACGCCCACTCCAAATGGTTGGACGTCCACCGGGTAAACGCGGCAAGCACAGCATCGACAATTGAAAAGCTCAGGGCCTCGTTTGCAACACATGGACTTCCGGAAGTATTGGTGTCGGACAACGGAACGGCATTCACAAGTGGGGAATTTGGAAAATTCCTGAAGGAAAACGGCGTCCATCACATCAAAACGGCCCCTTACCAACCAGCGACCAACGGCCTGGCAGAGAGAGCGGTCCAGACACTTAAAGCGGGACTCAAGAAGCAGCCAGCAGCGTTAATGGACACAAAGCTCTCCCGCTGGCTGTTGATTACAGGACCACACCGCATTCCACAACGGGCATACCACCAGCTGAACTCTTAATGGGAAGGCGGCTGCCAACGAGGCTGAGTCTCCTTTTCCCAAATTTAACGGGGAAAGTGGAGAAACAACAGGAAGCCCAACGCAGGGGTCATGATAATAGTTGGCAGCAGAGACATTTCCAGGTGGGGGCACCGGTTTGGGTCAAGAATTATGGAAATGGACCAATGTGGGTCAAAGGCACGGTAGAGTCCCAAACAGGGCCCATATCCTATGAGGTTTCGATAGGAGGTAAGGTGCTGAAGAAACACCTAGACCAAATAAGGGCAGCGGAACCACACCTGGAGGCAGGCGAAGCAGGACCGCCTCAAGCTGGGATAGCCCAGACGGAAAGGATACCCACACCCCAGCCCCGAGCAATTTCTCCAGACCCCGTCATCCAGTCGTCAGAGTCAGAGGTGGACACGTTCGACGAGGCCGCCGCGACACCACTCTCTGAGGAGGAGGAAGAACAACTTCCAAGGTGGTCGTCAAGGAAAAGACGTGCACCTATAAGGTACACCCCGCCCACTTCGGAGAACGACCCGGCGGACGACACAGAGGTGACAGACCCAGACATGAGGAGCAGGAAGAAGCTCAGAGGAATGCCAGCTGGCAGGAATTCCTTGAACCTGGGGGGGGGGGGAGGGGTGTAATGAACTCCAATTGGCTTTATTGGTCGGCCAATTGGAGTATGAGCTCCCTCAATGATAGCTCATTGAGGGGGCCCATATAAGCACCTGTGTAGGCTTTGTGAGCCAGTCTTAAGTTGACTGGACTGCTAGCAACACTGTTTGTAGCTGCTCCTGTAATATCGTTATTGTAAATAAATATTGGTGTGGTGACGGAACTCCTGCCTCCCGTGGATTACTACAAATTTGAAGAGCAGAACTGAACACAGTACTTTGACCAAGAATCTATACAAATTTAAAGTAAATTCTTTGCTTTTGAATTTTATTCCTCCAGAAATAAACCTAATGCTTTGCTTGCGTTTTTGATGGCCGTGTCACCTTTTTTTGTTTGTTGTGATCATGTCAAGTATCTGACAAAAAAAAATGTTTGCTCAACAATTTGACATTAGAACAGTGCCACTTTAAAACAAAATAAAAAAATGTCTGAGCATATTTCTCTTATCTCTGGTGATGTATGCTCATAATTCTTTTCAATCTCCTCCCCCGAGTGCTACATTCAGATAGTTATTTTTGGCTCAAATCAGACTTGAGAGAAAATCAATTTTGGCTTTTTCTAGTCGCAAGGCAGTATGTCACAATGAAGGGAAATGTAAAGGACTTTTTAAAAATAAATTGAGAGTACCCAATTAGTTTTTTTCCAATGAAGGGCCAATTTAGCGTGGCCAATCCACCCACCCTGCACATCTTTTTGGATTGTGGGAGTGACTCCACGCAAACACGGGGAGAATGTGCAAACTGCGCATGGACAGTGACCTGGGATCGAACCCAGGTCCTCAGCGCCGTGGGGCAACAGTGCTAACCTCTGCATCACCGTACCACCCACAAATGTGAAAAACTTTAAACATTTATTTCCATACAGGCAATATATAGTGACCTCACCTACAGCAAATAATTTTCAAAAACTTACAGTCTGAAATATAGAGAAGTGCTGACATCAGAACTTCTTGTACCGGGAATGTGGATACATTATGTAATACAATTAGTCATCCTGTTATCCCTTAGCTGTGATCCCAAAGGTATGTGCACTTCTGATGTTAAAGTGCTGTTGGCTTCAAGATGCAAACCTAACGCAATCTTAAGACACAACAACAGTTCACCTTTTGAACTTTGTGCTTTGAACATAAAATGTCCCATGGTGCTTCACAGAAGTTGTAATTTGACATTGTGGAATATGGAGAAATATTAAGACGTCTGCCCAAAACCCTAGTCAAAGTGGTAGGTTTTTCTGAAACATGTTAAAGGAGCCATGATGTGGAGATGCCGGCATTGGACTGGGGTGAGCACAGTAAGAATCTTACATGTTTGTTTCAAACACTAGCTTTCACCTGAGGAAGGAGCAGTGCTCCGAAAGCTAGTGTTTGAAACAAACATACTGGACTTTAACCTGGTGTTTTAAGACTTCTTACTATATCAAAGGAGAGAGGGAAAGAGGTGATGCCCATCACAAACTAATATGTCAACACCTTAGTCCAGACATGCAGAATGGCCATTTAGATAAGCAACCACGCTGTGGTGATATGCATCACTGTAGCTACACAAGGGGTTAATGTAAGTACACGTAGACTAGCTAGACACTAGAGGGAGCACCAGAGACATGACACACAGACACTCAACCAATAGGTCAGTAAGATAGGACACGACCAATGGGCATTCACGATACACACAGAGGTGACACTACCACAGGGGGGGGCATTACACCAACCCATATATAAAGGACACAGCACACATGATCTTCCTCTTTCCAGTGGAGACACTCAGTGAGTTCAGACACAGGGTTGATTCAACATCACACCCACCACGTGGATTGTAGCAGACTGGTTTGTCAGTCTGAGTAGCTATAGAAGGATTAACAGTAGTGGCGAACCTAAGTAGGAGAATTGTAAATAGTTTAATAAACGTGTTGAAGTTATCTCCACGTCTGAACCTTCCTTTGTCACAGTGAACATCAAGGAAGCCGCTTATGCTACGCCAAGAGCATAACAGGACACACGCCAATACCTATGAAGCGAAATCCAAACACAAATCAGTACCTTCAAAAGGAAATTGGAAGAGACAAAATAAAAAGGACAAATTTCTGTCTTTTATGACTAAAAGTATCAACATTTATAGCTGGTCATGTTGCAGTAATCATAGAATCATAGAAAAGTTACAGCACAGAAGGAGGCAGTTCGGCCCATCTTGTCCATGCCAGCCCGAGGACACCCAGGTGCCCTTCCTAATCCTACTTTCCTGCACCCAGTCCATATCCCTGTATCTTACAGCACTTAAGGTGCAGATATAGGTACTTTTTAAGAAAGTTTACGGTCTCTACCTCCACCACCAACTCGGGCAGCGAATTCCAGACTCTCACTACCCTCTGCGCAAAAAAAGCTCTTCCTCATGATCCTCTACACATTCCTCCACTTATTTTGAATCTATGTCCCCTGGTTCTAGAATTTTCCACTGTGGGAAACAATTTTATCCTTTCTTGGAGGATGACCTCTTTGAGGTAAATGTTCTGATATGATCAGAGGTGTGATTTTTCTAAGATCGGAAACAATTATTGGTTGTAATTATAATCATAGCATTCTGACTTAAATCTGTAACAGTAGTGGAGATGGGGAGAATATGCAAGGATGCTCCTGCAGAGATAGCCCAATGCACAATTTGTTTGGTCACAATTGAAGTTTCTACTATCAGGGTCACTTTTGGTTTTATTGAAAATGAAGATTACTCAGAACAGCAAAGTACACCATCTTCAGAAATGAAGCTGGAGAGATACTGAGCAGGATGAGATTGTAAACATGCAAACTCCGCATCCATGCAAATAATATTGCACATGTGAAAGTTCATTCGATTGCTCATTTTTAATATTGATGTGGAGATGCCGGCGTTGGACTGGGGTGAGCACAGTAAGAAGTCTTACAACACCAGGTTAAAGTCCAACAGGTTTGTTTCAAACACGAGCTTTCGGAGCACGGCTCCTTCTTCAGGCGATTTTTAATATTAACAGCAATAACTTCATTTGTCTGTACTTTATTTTCTTTTCTTCTCCCTTTCCTTTCTCATCGATTGGTCTGTAGGAAAGAATGGTCTGTAGGAAGGAAAGTAACAGAATTGTGGAATAAGTTACCAGGGAAGGTTATTACATAGAATATGCAGTGACAAACCTAGCTGATGCCAATATGTATGCTCCACATAAGCCTCCTTCCACCACTTTGTCATCTCAGCCTATCAACATACCCTTCTATTCCTTTCTCCCTCATGTTTGTATAATTTCCCTTAAATGTATCTATAGGGAACGATTTAACCACCGTGTTGTGACAGGTGCTGATCTGGTGCACTGGTTAAATAACGGAAAGGACAAAATCGAGAATCAGTTTGCTATCTAACTGGCCAGCTCCCGATGGCGAGTCCAGATATCATCCAAATATGGCAAGCATATCATTGACCCCAATTTGCATTCATTTCCATCGCATGGAATTAACCGGCTCCCCAGTGAGAAATCACGTGAGTGTCGTTTAGTACTCCTTTTTAAAAACGTGAAGCTTGCACAATGGCTGCTGAGGAGGTGAGTAGCCATTTCCATTTTAGGCATGCAGCTCAAGGGCACTGGTCAGGGGAGCTGAAGTGTTCCAGGTTGGCGTCACCCCTGGGGGTGGGAGGGGGGGGGGGGTCATCACAGGGCTTTTCATCTGTCAAGCCTTCTTCAAGCCATTTTTAAATATTGTGGATACCCGTAACGGGGTAAGTACAGCTGCTGCCTCTCCATCCTTCTGAACATTTCCAGGATTGAACTCTGCTGACGGTCACTTTAACTCCTTTTGACTGTGAGCAGCCTCTAGCTTCACAGCTGAAGGCTACTGCTAATAAAGAATTGGTCTTGTTAGTTGTGAGAGCACTTCACAGCTGCAGGTTGTGTTTGCTGCTTACTTCTGCTGGTGGCTGCAAATGCCTGGAGGCTGCTGTTGCTGTTTCCTTTCTTTTCTGCAGCTGGAAAGAAGGACAGTTTTTCTCAGATACCTCGGTCCTGGAACACTGGGCTCAGGGAGAAGTACGAGTTCAGAAGGTAATGCAGTTTGAAGCACTAAGATAGTATGAGGCCTGGTGCATGACATTGTTCCATATGCGCCGCCTGATGATGCTGTTGAATAAATGCTTTCACAGATTGCTGACACTTTTGTTGTTGGTATGGTGAGTGCTGCATGTAACTGGCATGTCACATGCCATGTCTCAGACAATGATTATTGCATCGCATTGCAATCATACTTTGAAGCCTGAACAGTTTGCCTGACCTCTAGAAGCTTGAGCACCAGAGGCAGCAGCTAACAATCAAACACTCAAGAGCTGGGCTTCACCACTGGGAATTTCCTCGCAACCATAGGGTAAGTGTGTGGATCACAGGAGGGCTACTGAGCGCGGCCTTCCTAATGTTCCTGGCAGAGGTCTGGGGTCTAGGGGCTCCTGCTGTGGCTGGGGGTGAGTGTGCAGAACAAGGTTTTCCAACACAACTGGCTCACTGGATGGCACTCTGGTGGGGGAGGCTTGGGGGATTTGAGGCGTGGGGAAGCCCAAACTGATTCTCCAATTCTTTGCAGATTTCAAAATGGATGATGGGTCAGTCTCGCAGAGGGTGCCTTTGAGTTGCTGGTGGCAGCTCAGGCGGGCAGTAGCTGGAGAAGGCAGCAGCAGCGTCAATCCAGGCTGGAGGCGGCACCCCATGTGCAAGGGGCTGCCTCACACTCTGAAGAGGTGGCCACCCATCAGCCAGAGGAGGAACCTAGAAGGGGATGCTGGCGATAGCCCAACGTGTGCAAATGTCTTTGGTCTTTCAAGGAGATGCCGGACAGAAAGTGTCGCAGGAGACTCCATATCAACAAAGAGACGGTGGGGCACCTCTGTCACGTCCTTGCGGAATTGGCACCCCCTAGAGGAGGAAGACACATGCTCCTGGTGGCCATGAAGGTTACCACAACCCTGAACAACTATGCAACTGGTTCATTCAGGGCTCGAGTGGGGACTTGTGCGGCATTTCACAAGCTACAGCCCACAGTGCCCTGTATGCCTGGCAGCTGACTGTGTCAAGTTTCAGCTGGATTGAGCCCACCAGGATGCCCGGGCTGCAAGATTCTCTGCCATCTTTGCTTTGTTTGGCCCCTTGTTTCGCACTGTAACCAATCACTGTCGATGTACCATTTGCCAATGTAATCTGTTGATTTTTTTTTTGTCTTCTATGTACGTACTGTGTACGTTCCCTTGGCTGCAGAAAAATACTTTTCACTGTACTTCGGTACATGTGACAATAAATCAAATCAAATTATCGCCGGGATGCCCCAGGTCCAAGAGGTCATTGATAGCACGCATGTCGGTGTGCGCACTGGGGCATAGGGAGTGTCCTTTGTTAACAGGAAGTGATTCCACATCTGAATGTTCAATTTGTGTCCGACCATCACCTCCTGACCATGCATGTGTGCGCATGCTTCCCAAGGAACGTGCATGACAGCTACATCCTGGGACACTCGGAAATCCCAGGCATCTTTGAGGACCACCCCAGGATGATGGGTTGTCTCTTGGGGGATAAGGGGTATCCGCTGAGGTCCTGGCTGATGACACCAGTGCAGAGACTGAGGCAGAAACCTGATATAACGAGGTCCATATTGCCACCCGTGCTGTCATTGAGAGGTGCATCGGACTGCTCAAAATGTGGTTCTGATGCTTGGACCGCTCTGGTGGTGCACTGCAGTAAACCCCCCAGCGAAGTCTCCTGCTTTGTGATGGTCTGCTGTGCCTTTCAAAATGTGGCACAGCAGCGGGGTGACATGCTGGAGGAGGATCAGAAGGGACATACGGTCTCATCTGAGGAGGAGGAGCCAGACCAGGAAGGGATGGTGGACGAACCCTAGCAGGAGCCACTGGACGAGCCAAAGAGTGGAGGACCGGCAGAGGAGAAGGTACGACATGCCCAGAGAACCAGGGAGGCCCTCACCCTCACCTGCTTCTCATAGGACAAAGCTTTGTCCATCAGCTCTTTCCCCTTCCCCCATTCTCCTCCTTTCTGTATGTACACACCCCTGTCAGCATCAACGGGGCCGAGGTGGAGATGGTTAGCAGTTTCAAATTCCTCGGGGTGCACATCTCCAAAAATCTGTCCTAGTCCACCCACGTCGACGCTACCACCAAGAAAGCACAACAGCGCCTATACCTCTTCAGGAAACTAAGAAAATCCGGCATGTCCACATTAACTCTTACCAACTTTTACAGATGCACCATAGAAAGCATCCTATCTGGCTGCATCACAGCCTAGTATGGCAACTGCTCGGCCCAGGACCGCAAGAAACTTCAGAGAGTCGTGAACACCGCCCAGTCCATCTCACAAACCTGCCTCCCATCCATTGACTCCATTTACACCTCTCACTGCCTGGGGAAAGCGGGCAGCATAATCAAGGATCCCTCCCACCGGCTTACTCACTCTTCCAACTTCTCCCATCGGGCAGGAGATACAGAAGTCTGAGAACACGCACGAACAGACTCAAAAACAGCTTCTTCCCCGCTGTTACCAGACTCCTAAATGACCCTCTTATGGACTGACCTCATTAACACTACACCCTCTATGCTTCATCTGATACCGGTGCTTATGTAGTTACATTGTATACCTTGTGTTGCCCTATTATGTATTTTCTTTTATTCCATTTTCTTCCCATGTATTTAATGATCTGTTGAGCTGCTCGCAAAAAAATACTTTTCACTGTACCTCAATACACGCGACAATGAACAAATACAATCCAATTCAATCCTCTCCTTCCCCCCCTATTTCCTTCCTTCCTCCCTACCCCCCATTCCCCGATCCTCCCAATTCCATCCGTCCCCTCATTCCCCAACTACCCTATTCCACCCTCCAATTGTGGAACATCACCTCAGAGTGATAGGCCTGTGTTGGCAGGTCAATATACAAGGCAAGAGAGTAATGATCCCTTGCTGAGAGGTAAGCTCTGGTGCTCGTCAGTGTATGTGTCATCTGCAACGGGGGTGTTTGATCTTTGACCACTGTGCCAGGGGTGGGGGGAGCAGCCAGGCAGGCTCGCTGTGAAGATTAACGTGACAGGCTTCACATGTATCAGGTGTATTGGGCGCGATTCTCCGCACTCACGACGGGGCGGAGAATAGCGGGCGGCACAAATGTTCACGGCGACGCTGGTCCGACGCCCTCCCGCTATTCTCCGAACCCCGCACAAACTCCAAGTCGCCATTCCCGCCAAACGCCTCTAACGCGCAGCCGACACGACCAGAAGCGATAGTTTTTGGCCACCCGCTATTCTCCGGCCCGGATGGGCCGAAGTCCTGACGTCATCACGCACTGTTTACACGGCGTCAAACACACCTGCTTTTCAAGTTCGTCAACCAGTCGTGCTGGCTGACGGGAGCTTCGAGGAGGTGAGCGCACAGCTCAGCGCACTGCTGGAGTCTGGCCACAACGGGGAAGGCATCCCCGAGAATGGGAGGGGGGTCCAGAGCGGGGGGAGTGGGGGAGATGGAGGGGGAGAGTGGGGGAGATGGAGGGGGAGAGTGGGGGAGATGGAGGGGGGGAGTGGGGGAGATGGAGGGGGGAGTGGGGGAGATGGAGGGGGGGAGATGGAGGGGGAGAGTGGGGGAGATGGAGGGGGGGAGTGGGGGAGATGGAGGGGGGAGTGGGGGAGATGGAGGGGGGGAGATGGAGGGGGGGAGTGGGGGAGATGGAGGGGGGGAGTGGGGGAGATGGAGGGGGGAGTGGGGGAGACGGAGGGGGGAGATGGAGGGGGGGAGTGGGGGAGATGGAGGGGGGGAGTGGGGGAGATGGAGGGGGGAGTGGGGGAGACGGAGGGGGGAGATGGAGGGGGGAGTGGGAGTGGGGGGGGTGTTAGGGAGAGAGTGAGTGAGTGACCCGTCCAACCCCTTAACAAAATGTCTGCCACCATGCCATGGCGTGCCGGTCACGAGGACACGGCCGCTGGTTCCCCTGTGGCTTACGGCCACAGGCCACTGACGCACCGGTGAGGAGGACATAGTTAACTGCCCGTTGGATGCAGAAAGTGACCAGGGGTTAGGCTGCCCGCGTGTCAGCAGCGCGACCAGGCCACCGGGACACACAGGTATCCCGTGGCAGGCAGCTGCCGAGGTGTCGACTAACCTCCGTCTAACATGTCCCGTTTCTCTGCCCCCACCACCCTTCTGTAGGTTAGCACAATGTCTGCGAACAGAACGGCTATGTTCTGCGCAGTGGTTGGGGCCGCTGCACTGCATTTGGCGATGCAGCAACATCCACAGCCACAACCCGCAGTGGATGCAGGGCCAGCTGCAGCAGCAGAGGGAAGGACCGAGGAGTTGCCAGTCGTTGAGCAGCATGGGGAGGAGGAGGAGGAAGAGGAGAGAGTGAGGGTGCAGCCACGGCGCCAGAGGCGACGACCAAGGCCGAGGGTGTACCGTGTCTGGGTCTCTTTCCGAACAATGACGGACATCACCTGCAGTAGGACACTCCGGCTGAGTAGGCGGACAGTGATACATATCTGTCACCTCGTGGCGCACCTCGCCCCACGTGGAACGGGAGGAGGACACGCGATCCCGGTTGCCATCAAGGTGACGGTCGCTCTTAACTTCTATGCGACCGGCTCCTTCCAGTCTCCGAGCGGGGACCTCTCCGGGATCTTCCAGTCATCGGTGCACAGGTGCATCCGGGATGTGACCGACGCCCTCTATGCCATCGCGGACCTCTACATCACCTTTCCCGAGGACCGAGCAACTCAAGACTCACAAGCTCGTGGATTTGCCAGAGTGGCCGGGATACCGATGGTGCAGGGGGCAATCGATTGTGTTCACGTCCCCATGCGCCCGCCTGCAGGGGACAGGGATGTGTTCACAAACAGGAGGGGGACATACTCCATGAATATCCAGGTGGTATGCGACCCCCACATGAGGATCATGAATGTCTGTGCAAGGTTCCCAGGGAGTGTGCATGACTCCTACATACTGGCGCAGTCGTTCATCCCTGCGATGTTTGAGGGACGTCCCCCCGGCTGAGGGGCTGGTTGCTAGGCGACAGGGGTTATACGCTGAGGTCTTGGCTGATGACGCCTATACGGAGGCCTCAGACCAATGCGGAAACACGATACAACGAGGCCCATGCAGCAACCAGGGGTGTGGTGGAGAGCTGCCTTGGCCTCCTGAAGATGAGATTCAGGTGCCTGGACCGCTCTGGAGGGGCCCTGCAGTACCAGCCCGACAGGGTCGCTCGCATTGTTGTGGTCTGCTGTGCGCTGCACAACATCGCGATGCAGAGGGGAGATGACCTGCTGCAGGAGGCGGAGGGAGAAGCCAGTGGCAGTGGTGCCAGCACAGAGGAGGAGGAGGAGGAGGAGGAGGCTGGCGGAGTTGCAGGCGCAGCACGCAGACACGACCCAGGTGCTGGTGATGTCCAGGAGGCGGCACGACGGACCCGGCGAGGACGGCGGGCACGCGACGCCTTGGTGGCAGCACGGTTCACGTGTCGCATGTGACGTCCCCGCTGAACACCAAACCACCACCTGCATCGCTAGTCGTGCAGAGGGTCAACACACAACTGTCACCACCACAACCACCCCCTCTCAGTGTACAGTGCTCCACTTCGACATCACCCTGACCACTGGGTCCAGACGGTATGGCACAACATTGATGGCTGTGTCAGCGGGTGTGATCCGTGCCATGTGGAATGATGACAGCCCGCTCTGCGAAGAGCTGTGAGCTCAGAATCGTTAGAGAGAGTCTGACCCATGGCAATAGCTGAACCATCCACCTTGGTGGCCGCTGAGTTCGTCACGGACATTCCATCACGTGCCCGCGTGGACTAGCTGTGGGTGGGGGGAGGGGCAGGGACTGCACACCCGGCACCGAAGTTTCACCACTTGTCATCCCCAGCGACACTCGGTCACCATCACGATTCCTGTGGCTGTGGAACAATCACACGGTATTACAAGTAAGGTGGAACAGTGCGTTTAATGTGAACAAACATTTACAGGTGCCCTAGCCCCTACAACTAAACTGTGCCCTTCACCCGTGCCAACTTATTCTGTGTCTCACTTTGTTGCCTTACGGGCCCTACCACTACGTCTACGTGAGTCCCCAGATGATACAGCAGGAGTGGAGGAGGACTGCTGCGAATTGCCCCCTTCGACTCGTTTATCCTTGGCCAAGCGTTTCCTGGGGCGACCTGGCCTTGATGGGCCAGGCTGCTCTGCGGGCGTCTCGGGTGACGTTGTGCCACCCTGCTCTGCCTGCTGCCCACCCGATGCACCAGGGATGGGACGGGGGGAGGCCGAGAATTCCGGGACGTCCCGTGATGGACTTAATGGGACGGGCCCCGAAACCTCCTCCTCCCTCGGGGAGCCCGGTGGCCCCCGGGCCTCACTTTGGGACAGAGGTGCGAGCGGGGAGGTGCCCTGTCGCGCCATCGACACCTGCCGCTGCCAGTCCTGGAGGCCTGCGACGGTATCCACCAGGGTCCGAAGGTTTGCAGACACGGAGTCCGGAGAGTTAGACATTCCCGCCAGGGACTATACGACCTCAACCTGTGTGTGCATGACGCCATCCAGCACATGTGTCAGGCAGTTGATGCTCTCGGCGACTGACTGCTGCGACTGGGCCATGATCTGGTGAGACTGGGCCAAGGCCCGCAGGGCGCCGGCAATGTCGTTTTGGCTCTGGCACATTGCTGCCTGTGAGAGGGCAACCCTGTCCAGGGCCGAGGATGACACGTGCACATTAACCCCAACGCCTTGCATAACCTGACCCATTGCCTCCACCGCGGATGCCACCCATGCAGTGTCGGCCTGGGTCGCTGCCATGAGCGGCACCACTCCCTGCTCGTGGACGCGGTTCAACTCCTCTAACAGCGTCTGCAGAGCCAGGAAGACAGCCCTCATCCCGTCATTGTTTCCCTGGGTTTCTTGAGGCATCGGCTGTGCGGGTGGGTTGAGAAACTCCAGGAACTCAGAAAACGTCTGGGAGCCAGCTGCATCGAGCAGCGTCTCCACATCGGCCTCAACAAACCGAGGGGCAGCTCTCCTGGGCTCCGACATCATGGCCGACAGATTCTGTGCTCGCCCGCGCCTTTTTACGGCGTCACGTGGTCGTGTCGTCATCGCGTTCCATCGTCATCGCGCACGTAATTGACGCGCCCGCGTTCCTAGCCTATTTCCCGGACTTGAATACGTCGGGAAATGGACCCTTCCTGATCGTCGTAAAACGCGCCCGTTTTTACCGCCGACTTCGCGATTTTTCGCGGGTGCGGAGAATCGCGCCCAATATGTTTTAATTGTGAACATTTGATATTTCCATTCCCCTATGCTGCAGATAGTGTCACCCCCCCCCCCCCCCCCCCCACACACACACACACACACTCATGCCCAACAGAGGTACAAGCAGCTTGCTGCTTTCTGTGCCCTATGGCCATTGAAGCATTTGGTGGAAATCCTTTGAAAGGCCTGGAGCAGCGGGGCCCCAGACCACTTACTGGTGTCACTGGCTCGCCATGCTGCCCTGTTCTGCCTGCTGCCCTTCAGATGCTCTGGTGCCGGGGGGGGGGGGGGGGGGGGGGGGGGTGGAGAATTAGAAGAACTGGATACCGTTGTCGTCTCTTTCGTGGCAACCCCTCGGTTGGTCGCAAGCGCCGCCTCCTCCCTGACGCTGCTGGTAGAATCCTGGGGGTCTCCATAGGATGGAAGGACAGCTGGAGTGAGCTCCAGAGGCCTTTGTATCATCTGGCACTGCCAGTCTTGGCACCTCCTCGTTGTCTGCACCATGGCGTCAACACCCTCAGCGATGCTCCTCAGTCACTGCGCCATGCTCTGCAATGTCTACCTGCATATGGGACATGTCCGTCATTGACTGGGACATGATGTCGAGGCCCTCAGCCATGGTTGTCACAGACTGAGCCATGCCTTCCACACCACCATTCAAGACGCTGACCTCGTGCTGCAGGCTTTCCGCTGCAGTCCCATCCTAGCAGTGTTGGCCTCGGTGCCACGCATTATTGGCAATCATCTCCTGCACTCGTAGCCTTTGGGACTCCTCCAGTCAGCTGAGAATTTACTGGAATGTTGCTGACATCCCCTCCTGAATCTCACGGCCGTGTCCTTGCACCTGCATCAGCTCTGGGATAATCTTGTCCAGAGACTCGGCATCTGATTGGGCTCAGTAGAGTCCTGGAATCCAGCAGACCTCCAACTGCCCTTAGCTGTTCCTGCCTCCTCCTGATGTGCATCATCAACTGTATGGTGCTCCCAAAATTGTGCCCCAGAAGCTTGTCCACTAATGCCGCCCACCAAGGTGTGTGTCACTGCGCTCGTGGAAAGTGACTGTGAAATCTTTAACGCCTCGATAGTGATCTCCTTGGAACTCTACTCCGAGGTGGTCTCTTGGGTTGCCCGGGGGGCTCAGGTGACTCTGGATGGATGGGCTCATCAGATGGAGATCCTGCGAGAGAATGGGTATGTGATTAGTGAGAGGGAAGGATCATTTAGTCTGATTTTTTATTGCCGCAAGTATGAAGTTACTGTGAAAAGCCCCTAGTCACCACATTCCGCCACCTGATCGGGTAAGTTGGTACAGGAATTGAACCCGCGCTGCTGGCCTTGTTCTGCATTACAAACCAGCTGTCTAGCCCACTGAGCTAAACCAGCCCTTCAAATAAAGAGACTGAACTTCTGTGCCTCACCTGTGACAGCACATTAAAAACACACCACAAGCCCCTGAGACTGTCAGCATTCTGGAGTAGTGCCTCTGAGGAGTATCCAGTGTTGAGTAAAACAAGCATTTTGTTGCTATTGCCTTTCACAATAACCTACATGCATGAGGCTGTAAATTCTGTCCTCACAAAGGTGAAGACAGCACAAAGGAACTTGCTGATCTCTGCACCTGATATGTGCATTGCCCTCTCTTCCTGTGTACCTGATTGGAGTGAGATCGTGAGGATCAAGCAGGCCCACCTATCGCATTAAAGATGAGCGAAAATGGTGTGTTGCAAAGGTCAGCTGCGTGGTTGTGAAGGTTAGCTGGCATGGGTCCCGAAGGTCGGCTGGTTGGTAAAAGCGGGTCCTGGGAAAAAACGTTTGGAAAACACTGTCCTACTGGCCTTGCAGGAAAGAGAGATGGTTGTTCTTGTTGATGGTTCTCTCAGCAGACTGTCAAGTGATTTGGCAGAATGCCTCATCGGCAGAACTTTCAACCAGGCACCAGGAAGTCGATTGTCTGATGGTCAGAAATAGATTGTCTGGTGGTGAGAAAGGCCCTTTCTGTCAGATCCTTCCTACACGGCTGGAGTCTCACCCCATCCGTACGTTGCCCTCGAGCTGACTGATGTGGGAAAGAGACCTTATGGAATGTGCCTTTGCAAAGATGTTCTGGAGAGGAATGTGTTGGTTTCGTCGAGGTCCATCCTGAGAAGTTCTGTGATGCAGGACTCTGTGCTCTACAAGCTGTTCCCAGGGATGCAAACAAAGAAAGGGTACACGTGACAACAAACAAATCCAATCCAACAAAACACAAAAAATGACCTCAGTAATTTTGCAAATGTGCAAGAGTAGCTTCAAAATTCTTTACATGTTCTTCATCATTCAAACCTGCAATACGAATGTCATCTAGGTAACATTTCACACGAGATAGCCCACTCAGAATTTGATCCATGGATCTCTAAGAGTGGGTGTCGAAGTTTTCCTAAATGGAAGGCTCTGATAAAGAAATTTGGGAAGACCGAGGGCTTCCACTTCATCAATAAAGCCAAAACCCACCGTACAATTTCCTCGGTTCAAACAAGGATATTAAAAAGGTATTCTTCTTTTGAATTTGTTCTCTCGCCGCAGTCTGACACTTTCATACCAATTCCTCCATAAAGTTTTTTTAAAACTTACTCTTTGTGATTTCTACACCCCTCTCTCTGGTGAGTCTGGTTCACGCCCAGCGAGGTCATGATCCAGATTGCATCGGGTCCGTCATTTGAGATCATCGTGATTGGTTCAGCACCCAGCGTGAACCCCATTTAGGTGCTCTCCCGCTATTCACCCAGAATGGCGAGATCGGTGTCGGGTGCAACGTGGCCAGAGAATTTCACACATGGTGTTTATATACAATCATTAAACCTCCGGTGATTCAGTATTACTGGTACAGCATGGTGCAACTACTTGGAGTATTCCGCGGCAGCATTGCCGGACCCATCCTTCACAACACCGGGGCCAGGTAGAACCGCAGCATGTAGTGTTTGCATACCGAGGATCTAAGCACAACTTAATGCAATCACATACAAAGGTGGCCAACAAGGTGAAGGCAATATTGGGCACATCTTTCCCTCCCTTTGTCTACATGTTTGTACATAGTGTCCCTCAAACACAGTCCATTTCTGACCTCCAGATAAGTTGAATATGGTTCAGGTGATCACTACAGCATAGGAATGGGGAACAGATCAGACCTGCACCTGTTGTCTCAATGATCGAACGTTTATACTTGAAAATTAGCACAATTATCGAGAGCATCAGTGGTCAGACCAGTCCAATACAGATCAAAAGAGGGGTCAAGCTGGGTGATCCGCTCTCCCCAATTCCATTCAACATTGCATTGGACCCATTGATCTGCTCCTTGCAAGAGACAAACCTGGGTTTACAACTGCCCTTCATGGAAGTATGATCAATTGCTTGCTATTGGTTTTCACCTTCCTCACATTCCTCAGCAACTTCCATGTAAGCATGAGTAAGAATCTATCCATTGTCCAGGCTTTCTGCAAATATCTCAAAAGGAATATTGGGAAGACCAACGGCTTTCACTTCATCAATAAAGCCAAAACGTAGCATATAACTCGCTGAAAAAATGGCAATTGCAAGGTGGCCCCATTTCATACACAACCTGGCTAACTGAGAAACACTTGGGGATGAGAATCAACATCTGGGAGATGGTAACTCATTTTCAACAAGCCATGAGGTGCCAGCAGGGGTGGCCAAATTTGGAATAAACTTCCCATAACAATTTATGAGTCCCAGAAATGATCTTGATTCCGTGGCATTCTGTGGAGTCGGGGCTCCGTTTATGGTCTGAACTTTATCCTCTCAATAACCCAAGTATATCACAGCCTTTGTTTGGAAGACGCATTTGCCTCTATTCAGGTAACGCCTACTTGAGAAAAGCATCTCATGACCTCTTCTAAATTGCCCTTAATGAGTATGTCATCCAGATATATTGCCACTTTGGGTAGCCCTGGAGGTTGCCTTCCATCACTCTCTGAAAAATTGCACAGGTGGAAGAGATCCAGAAGGGAAGACAAGTGTATTCAAATAGTCCCCTATGGGTATTTATGGTCACATACTTCCTTTATGCGGTGTCCATTTCTAACTGAAGATAGGCATGGCTCATATCCTTGAAGATATGCACAATAGCACAGTGGTTATCACAGTTGTTCACAGCTTCAGGTTTCCAGGTTCAATTCCCGGCTAGGGTCACTGTCTATGCAGAGTCTGCACGTTCTCCCTATGTCTGTGTGGGTTTCCTCTGGGTGCTCCGGTTTCCTCCCACAGTCCAAAGCTGTGCAGGTTAGGTGGATTGACCATGCTAAATTGCCCTTAGTGTCCAAAAGGATTGGGTGGGGTTACGGGGATAGGGTGGAGGTGTGGACTTTGGGTGGGGTCCTCTTTCCAAGGGCCGGTGCAGACCCGATGGCTAAATGGGCTAAATGGCCTGCTTCTGCACTGTGAATTCTATGATTCTATCCAGTTTTGTGAACGAGCAGTCCCCAGGAAGTTTCGCGTACAAATCCTCCACATGTGGCATGGAGGAGGGATGCCCTGTTTACAGTCGGTTTAAAGTCCCTGCAGAGGCAAACTGACTTATTCAGCTTCATCACTGGGACCACTGGTGCGGCCCGCTCTGCAAATCGCACAAGGTGTATGTTGCCCAAACTCTCCAAGTGCTGCAACTCAGTATCCACCTCTGTGAGCAAGGCATGCTCTGAAGTATCTGGGCTGGGCCTCCAGGTTAGCATAAATGTGCGCCTTGGCTCCTTTTATTTTACCCAGGCTCCTGGAATACCTCTGGTTACTTCCTGAGGGACATTATACAACAATTTCCAATGCCCGTCCGAAAAACCTGCTGCCAATCAAAGTGAAGTGTTTGCAGTCAATCATGGCCCAACAGGTTGCATCCCAGCCCTTGCAACACTATTAGAGGCAGCCTAACTGTTTGTTATCTGTGGGTCACCTGGGTCACGGGGGTTCCTATGATGCGCAGTGGCTCCCCAGTATATGTTGCTGATCTGGCTTTGGTGTTGCGTAGGTTTAATGGCAGGATTCCCATGCGAAGCCGACAGAAGGTCTGTTGACTGATGTTGGAGACGGCAGCCCCCTGTGTCTATCTCCATCACTAGAGAGTGTCCATTTACCTGTAGTTTAATTTGAACAGGCGCCACTTACCGCATCGTGTTTTCCTCCTCAGTGGGGCCATGTGCAAGGTCCTGGCTTGAGGGCGACCTCATCGTCTGTCCAGGAGTGAGGGGGTGGGAGGGGGGGTTGTTCTCTGCTGATTCCGGTGGCCTTGGTTGCCGTGTATTCTATGCCCACATGTTGCTGAAATTCCTCCATGTACTCTGGGGAGGTGTCCCGCTGGTCCCTTGATCGTTGAGTCCGGACGAGGTGCTGTACCTTTGGTTATGGTTTTGGTGGTGATCTGGCCATTTGAGCACTGCCCTGGGCCGCCGCTGGATTCCAGTCGAGCAACACTATGGACACTATCGTCCACGGAACCTTGGAATTCATAAACCTCTTTCTCCGTGTGCTTGCAGGACAGCTCTAGCTCAATGGCTTTCTTCAAATCAAGCGTAGACTCCGCCAACGCTTCTTCTGTGTGGCCATGTTATTAATTCAAGCCGATCTCTCAACATCTCAGAAAGGGATGCCCCAAACTCGCAACGCTCAGCCAGTCTTTGGGGACGAGTCAAGAAATTCGACACTGACTCCCCCAGAGTCTGCACAGCAGCATTGAATTGGTACCGTTGCATGATTACAGACGGTTTCGGGTCGCAATGGGTAGACACCATCTCGATCAATTTGTCAAAAGATTTTGAATCCGGAGCAGTGAGGCTTTAAATTATGCCGAAGCTTGGGGCGCTACAGGCAGTCAGGAGGATTAACTTCTGTCAGTGCGCTCTACTGATGCCGTTAGCCTGGGAAAAGAACCTTATTTGCTCTGCTTACTGAGCCCAATCTTCCAGGCCTCTAACTTTAGCCACTCCCAGGGAAGCTCATATTCCATGAGTGCCACTGGGAGATCAATCAGGGCACCCCCATGGGCCTCGTGGGGATTATTACAGTGAGGTTACCCATGAAGGCCCCACCTTCATGGGCCTTGCCCCTCGCCTGAGGTGTGATAATCCTAAAGTTAAATCACTACCCGTCAGCCTTCAAAGGCGAAAGTAGCCTAAAGATCATCTGGGACGATGGCGACTTTACCTTTATTACAGTGAGGTACTGAAGCATGGTTGGCATTGGTGATACCTGAATCATTGCCTTTTTAACATAGGAAGTTAGATTTGATGGCACAATCCTACAACGTGCATGAGCTGGCGTTGCAAAATGTTTCAAGAACTTGCCAGGAACTTTATCAAACATACATTCACACGGAGGCATACAAAATGATATCGGGATGGGTGTGGTCAAAGAAGTAGATTTTTAATAAGTGTCTTAAAAGCGAATAGAGAGACAGAGAGGTAGAAAGTTTTGTGGAGACTGGACAATTCTGGCACTTCAGTCTAAGGCAGCTGAAGGTGCAGTCCCCAAATGGCAAGGTGAGGGTTGATTTTAAAAGGAAGCTTTGTTTAAATTCCTGTACTGTTATGAAATTAAAAATGAAAATCACTTATTGTCGCAAGTAGGCTTCAGTGAAGTTACTGTGAAAAGCCCCCAGTCGTCACATTCCGACGCCTGTTCGGGGATTGAACCGTGCTGCTGCCCTGCTTGGTCTGCTTTGCAAACCAGCGATTTAGCCCAGTGTGCTAAACCAGCCCCTAATAGCTGATAGTTAATAGTTAATAGCTGCTTCAAAGAAATAAATCAGAAAGATACTGAAATGTATGTGGGTGGAAAAGATAAGGTTGGCAGGATTGTAAAAGCAGGCAGTCATGCCATGATGTGAAGCTCAGCTCTGAAACTATAGAAACCATCTCTTGAAGGTTCAATTAACTGGCACATCAGTGTTGTTTTATACTTCCAGCCTGAAAAATAAGAACATTAAATTGGATAAAAAAGAAATGTGGACATGGAGTTTTAGCACAAAAGCAGAATGCTTCTATCATTGGTACTGGAGCCAAAAGCTTTCTTTGTAGGACCAATGAATAAAGGCAAGTCGTCAGAGAATTTGGTCAGTACACATGGAGCTAATTTACATTTTCTTTTTTTATTATTTACTGATATTCTCCCAATGCTTCATTGCAACACTGTCTTTTACAGGATTGTTGGTCTTGAGTAAGATAGTAATCTGTCCAAAGGTTGACATTATTATGACAATGAAACCATAGACTGAAGTGACAATTAAAGCCTTCAGTTTTGTTTTATTTGTAGTTAAATTTTACACCAGGCTTTCAAGGCAGAATTCTAACATCTTCAAATAAGCTGGGTTATTCATGGCCACTTGTTCAGTGTGCCAAGTACTACGTGGTTTGGTACTGAGCCACACGGCCCAGAAAAATCCTAGTACTAAACCACAGTCTATGTTGAGTCAGGGTAATGGTTTTGAGAGTGTTGCAGTTGCCTTTGGTTTACTGGGGCTAAAGAAGAGAGAAAATAAAAGTCAGTCTTCACTAGTGATTGCTGTCTAGTGACATCTGACCTAGGTTTGGACATCAGGATGGGAAAGAATAAAGCACAGCTGCAATGTCCTCAAAGTCAAACAGCCTGTCAATGTTCACTATGAAGGCTCACACATGAAGAATGTTCATTTGGTGGGGGGCTTCTAGTCCGGGTTCTCCAGCATGAGTTAATATTTTATGGAAAGGAAGGGGAAAAAATTAGAAAATAGTACACATTTCAAGAAAAACTAGCCTTTATTGCCTGTCATTTGTTACCGATTGAGCAGGTAGCAATGGGTATTATTTTTTAACTACTACAAAACATGTGTCAAAGGTGTTGCCACAGTGGTGTTAGGTCAGAAGTTCCAAGCCTTTGACCCGAAGATAATGTAGGAACGGTGATAACACATTCAAGTCAGGGTGGTGTATGACCTGTTGGGAAATGTTAGACCTGACAGTGTTGCCATGTGCCAGAGCTCTATCCTTCTGGGTGGCAGAGTTTGTGGATTTGGGAGGTACTGCTGAAGAAACCTTGGTGAATTGCTGAATGGATAATACACGCTACAGTCAAAATGCACCATTGTAGGGCAGCACAGTGGCGTAGAGGGTTAGCCCTGCTGCCTCACGGTGCCGAGGTCCCAGGTTCAATCCCGGCTCTGGGTCACTGTCTGTGTGGAGTTTGCACATTCTCCCCATGTTTGCGTGGGTTTCGCCCCCACAACCCAAAGATGTGCAGGTTAGGTGGATTGGCCACACTAAAGTGCCCCTTAATTGGAAAAATATGAATTGGGTACTCTAAATTTACTTTTAAAAAATGCACCATGATGGAGCGATTGAATATTTAAAGTGGCAGATGGGATGCCAACCAAAAATGTTGTATTTCCTGGATGATGTTGTTCAGTGTTGCAGCTGCCTTTATTAAGACAAGTGGAACGTGTTCCACCAAACTCCTGAAAGTGTTACAGTGATACAATAGGAATCTCCTCATAGTCGTTGGCTACAGAAAAAAAATTGCCAAGTAATAGCAGCTGAGGTAAAGAAAGCACCTAAAAATAAAAAGGTGGTGTCCTGTGTGTGCTCTGTGAACAAATGCATAGTTTGTTGTGTCATTTGCTAGGTGTTAGATGATCTTGGTGGTGAAATTGGCTTGCAAGGAACATTTTAAAAATCTGTTGGCATTCCCACTCCCAGATTTTTTTTTTTAGTGACCCATAAACTGATGTTGGATATGTGCACTCCAAATGTCAAGGTTCGCCCATGAACAAAGTAACGACCCAGCCATGCAGCCAAACCTTTACCAATGGGCCATCATCTTCAGGAGAGGTAAGTTAAGGAGAGAAAGTTAGAGGAAAATAAACTCGCATGAAGTGGCAGCTTAAAGCAACTGATAACTTAAAAGAACCCAAGCAGCTCAGTCACGGGCAGGAACAGAACCATGAACTAATGCACCCAACCCGCGTTATTAGATAGAGACAGAATTCCCAATTGGTCTATTGAGCCATTAGTTAGGCAGCATGACAGTCTTCTCCAACTGGTTTGATTGCATGTCTGGTGTAAGTATGAGAACGTGAGGCTTCCCCCTTCCCAGTCCCTCCACCCTCATAATCTGAAGTTAATAACAACACTAAAATAAAACTTGCTTTTCTACAGCATTTTCATGACCTCAGAATGCCCCAAAATGTTTTTCAAGCCGAATAAAGCACATTTTAAGCAGAGTCACTGTTGAAATGTGGCACTTAGAGCAAGCTCCCATAAACTATGTGATAATTATCAGATAATCTGATCGATTGGCCTTGATTGAAGGATAAATATTAGATAGTATGCTGGGGAGAATATTCCTGCTGTAGTTGGAAATAGTGCAGTGGGATTGTTAATGTCCAGCAGAGAAGACAACTTAACATCTCATCTGAAACCTGGCATCTCTGCAGCACTTTCTCAGCTTGAAGCGTCAGTCTAGATTTTTGTGCTTGAGTTTCTGGCACAGGGCTGTGAGCCCATATGCTCTTGACTCAGAAGTAGGAGTGCAATCCACTAAGCCATGGTTAACAGTTCATCAGTTCAACTATCTTTTCTTTTTAAAAAAAAAATAAATTTAGAGTACCCAATTCATTTTTTCCAATTAAGAGGCAATTTAGCGTGGCCAATCCAACTACCTTGCACGTCTTTGGGTTGTGGGGGTGAAACCTACGCAGACACGGGGAGAATGTGAAAACTCCAAACGGACAGTGACCCAGAATCGAACCTGGGACCTCAGCGCCGTGAGGCAGCAGGGCTAACCCACTGCGCCACCGTGCTGCCCCCATCAGTTCAACTATAATCAGTAAAAGCAACTGGGTTCTACGTAGTTCAATTGCAATGGGTTGCTCTTGGACCTCCTCGCTATTGGGTAAGTTGAGTTGCTGCAATGCACAGTCACAGTACAAATGAGGCATAGCACTGGAAAGAGATCCTGATTCCCATGATGTAATAGGGAGTCTTTCCATCAGCACTGGTAGCCAGAAACGACCGTGTGAATTTTCAAGCAGTAGCTACTTCTCATTTATTTCAGACTTTTAATTCTTGGAAAACTGTCAAGTCCGTTGAACTGTTTTCTTGCAGTGCAATGAGAGAGAGATTCTGACCAATGCATGTCACCTTTATCAATGGGAGTTCTATATTAGGATCCTCATTGCATTGTTTGTCCTTGGCAATAGGAATAATAAAAGGCAAAGTGCACTTAGAGCAAAAACATTGAGAGACTCTTATTCTGGTGTTGCTCATAATGAGTGGAAGTGGAAGATGAGCTTGTTAATAACATTGAAAGCCTTGTTAAAAATCCAGTGTTCAGAAACAGCTACATATCCTTGTGCCTATAAAAGAGAATGATGTCAATTGATCTCATGAAGAACTACTATAAAGGATGGACAGGATTAACATTTCGGTAATTATTGTTGAAATATAATCACCAACAAGCTTTGAAGCTGAGACCAAACCTATGTTATTAACCTGACGCCCACTGACAGCATTAAGAATTGTCTGCTCCTCATGTAAACTTACTCATTCATTCCCCAGTGTGAACATATACCTTTCGGAAACAAATGAACATTATTGCCAACTCCTTCAATGGAGTCAGATTGCATACTGCACTGCATTGTAATATAAAATTGGATTAGATTCAACAGTACATAAATCACAATCTATGCAGAACATTAGCCATTGAAAAATGTGGGTTAAATATGATGAATTAATAAAAAATCTATCAGTTCAGGAAATATTTCCAATGTAACTAAGTTAAAGAGGCTGCAAACCCCCTTTTCCGTCTACTCTTTTAATTGATTTATTTCAATCTTATTTTGGATCAGTTTCTCAGTAAATGCTACTGGTTGATGGAACCATCAATTCACCAGACACGTGTTTCCGATGCGAATCTAGGCTTCAATCGACTTACTTCAGAGCCAGCCTGTTACCTGTCGATGAACTCGTAGTGATCCAGGCTGACTCTGGACACGGATACTTATACAGCTGCACTAGGGGGAGGAGTCGTGGGCGGAACAAAGGGTGGAGCCCAGTACAAGTTCCTAAGTGCTCCCAGTGCTACTCCCCCTAGTGGTAGGATGGCGCTACTGCGCTTACAAGAACAGTGTGAATTAGTATATATACATTCATATATTACATTCACCACATTCACCCCCTGCAAAAAAATCAAGTCCGGCTGGGGTGGTGGTCTAGTCTATAACGTCAGTCTGTCCGGCGGTCGGATTGTCCGCTGAGACCTGCGGAGCACCGGGGTTGCAGCCTCTTGCGGTGGCTGGACGGGTGTAGTGTGTTGGGGTATGATGGCGGACTCCAGGTAGGGTTGTATCCGAGCTTCATACTCTCCTGGTTCGACCAGGGACTGGGGGTGCTGGGGGCTGGCCAGCGCGGGTGCGCGGGACTGGTGGAGCGAGCTCGTGGGCTCGGGAGCGCAAGGGGGCGGCAGCATGGGGTGTAGGGTGAGAGATCCTTCTGTGGGGGCAGAGGGGGCGCTGGATCCGGCGGGTGCCAGATCCCGGAGGGATACAGTGTCCTGACAGCCGTCAGGGAACTCGACGAATGCGTACTGGGGGTTGCAGTGGAGCAGGCGCACCTTCTCAACAAGGGGGTCGGTTTTGTGCCCCCTGACGTGTTTCCTCAGGAGTACGGGGCCCGGCGTCCTCAGCCATGCCAGAAGTGAGACCCCCGTGGTAGTGCCCCTGGAAAAAATGAAGAGCCTCTCATGAGGGGTCTGGTTGGTCGCCGTAGACAAGAGGGACCTAATAGAGTGGAGTGCGTCTGGGAGGACTTCCTGCCACTGGGAGACTTGGAGCTTTCTAGACCGGAGGGTCAGTAGGACGGTCTTCCAGACCGTCGCGTTCTCCCTTTCCACCTGCCCGTTCCCCCTGGGGTTGTAGCTGGTAGTCCTGCTCGAGGCAATGCCCTTTTCAAGCAGCTACTGACGCAGCTCGTCGCTCATGAAGGACGAACCCCGGTCGCTGTGTACGTAGCTGGGGAAACCAAACAGGGTGAAGATGCTATGCAGGGCCCTAATGACTGTGTGGGAGGTCATGTCGGGGCACGGGAGAGCGAATGGAAAGCGGGAGAACTCGTCTACGACGTTTAAGAAATAAATGTTCTTGTTAGTTGAGGGGAGTGGCCCTTTGAAATCAATCGCGAGGCGTTCAAAGGGCCTAGAAGCCTTGACCAGGTGGGCCCTGTCTGATCTATAGAAGTGCGGTTTTCACTCCGCACAGATCGGGCAGTCCCTGGTGACCGCTTTTACCACCTCGTTGGAGAAAGGCAGGTTTCGGGCCCTGATGTAGTGGGCGAGCCGGGTGACCCCCGGGTGGCAGAGGTCATTGTGGATACTTTTTAATCGGTCGATCTGGGTGCTGGCGCATGTCCTGCGGGATAGGGCATCCGGAGGCTCGTTGAGCTTCCCGGGTCGATATTTGATATCATAATTGTAGGTGGAGAGTTCGATCCTCCACCTCAGAATTTTATCGTTTTTTATTTTGCCCCTTTGCGAGTTGTCGAACATGAAGGCAACCGATCTTTGGGCGGTGATGAGGGTGAACCTCCTACCTGCGAGGTAGTGCCTCCAGTGACGGACAGCCTCCACAATGGCTTGTGCTTCTTTCTCGACTGAGGAGTGTCAGAGTTCTGAAGCGGGGAGGGTACGGGAGAAAAATGCAACGGGTCTCCCTGCCTGATTTAACGTGGCTGCAAGAGCTACCTCTGAGGCGTCGCTCCCTACCTGAAATGGGGTGGCCTCATCCACCACCCGCATGGCCGCTTTGGCGATGTCCTCCTTGATGCTGTTGAAGGCCTGGCGTGCCTCGGCTGACAGGGGAAATTGTGTGGTCCTAAAGAGTGGGCGGGCTTTGTCCGCATATTGAGGGACCCACTGGGCGTAGTAAGAAAAAAATCCAAAGCGCCGTTTGAGGGCCCTGGGGCAATGGGGGAGGGAGTTCTAAGAGGGGGCGCATACGGTCCGGGTCGGGGCCCAGGATTCCGTTTTCCACGACATAGCCGAGGATGGCTAGTCTGGATGTGCGGAAAACGCATTTCTTCTTGTTGTACGTGAGGTTCAGTTTCTGGGCCGTCTGGAGAAAACGGTGGAGGTTGGCGTCGTGGTCCTGCTGGTCATAGCCGCAGATGGTGACATTGTCCAAGTACGGAAACGTGGCCCGCAGCCCGTACTGGTCCACCATTCGGTCCATTGCTCATTGGAACACCGTGACCCCATTAGTGATGCCGAAAGGGACCCGGAGGAAATGGAAGAGGCGGCCATCGGCCTCGAATGCCGTGTAGTGGCGGTCCTCTGGGCGGATTGGGAGCTGGTGGTATGCAGACTTCAGATCCACCGTGGAGAAGAGCCGGTACTGGGCGATCTGGTTTACCATGTCTGCAATCCTGGGGAGGGGATAGGCGTCGAGGAGCATGAATCTATTTATAGTCTGACTGTAGTCGACCACCATACGGAATTTTTCCCCGGTCTTAACAACCACCACCTGAGCTCTCCAGGGACTATTGCTGGCCTCTATAACCCCCTCACTGAGTAGCCTTCGGACCTCTGCTCTAATAAATACCCTATCCTGCAGGCTATACCGCCTGCTACGAGTGGCTACGGGTTTACAGTCCTTAGTGAAATTGGCAAAGAGAGGAGGGGGAGGGATTCGCAGCGTAGCGAGGCTGCAGATCGTGAGTGGGGGCAGGGGCCCTCCGAAACTGAGGGTGAGGCTCTTGAGGTTACACTGGAAGTCTAGACCTAATAAGAGTGGTGCGCAGAGTTCGGGCAACACATAGAGTTTAAACTTCGAGTAACTAGTGCCTCGGATTGTGAGTGTTGCGGCGGTGCGCCCCTGGATCTGGACCGAGTGGGAGCCTGAAGCGAGCGCGATAGTTTGCTGCGCGGGGAAAACGGGGAGCGAACAGCGTCTTACCAGGTCTGGATGTATGAAGCTCTCTGTGCTCCCGGAGTCGAGGAGGCATGGCGTTTTGTTCCCGTTGATATGGACCTCTGCCATCGAGATTCGTAGATTCTTTGGTCGTGGTTGGTCCAGGATGACCGCGCTGAGTTGCGGGGAGTCGGCGGCTCGATCAGCTATGCTGGAGTGGCCCCGTGATGACTGCCCTCTAAGTCCATAGTTTAGTTCGAATTCCTCCGCTGAGTTGTCCGAGCGTGGAGATCCCGATCGGGCCCGTGGATCGCACGTGGCGGGCGACGAGGAAGATGACGTCCAAGATGGCGGCCCCCATGAGTTGCACGTGGCGGGCGTTGAGGAAGATGGCATCCAAGATGGCGCCCCCCCATGAGTCGCACGTGGCTGGAGGGGGCGGAGTTGGGGCATAGGCCGCAGCGTTTCGGGCCCCGCGGGGCTGAGAGTGTGGAGAGCGTTACTGCGAGTCGCTGAAGAGTTGGAAGCTGGGGCCCTTTTTGCGAGGCACACTCTTGCGTAATGCCCTTTTCGCCCGCAGCTGCTGCAGGTCGCGTTGCGGGCCGGGCAGTGTTGCCGTGGGTGCTGGTTCTGGCCGCAGAAATGGCAGGCTGGAGCAGCATAGTGGCTTGCTGGGGCAGCATAGTGGCTGGCTGGGGCAGCATGGTGGCTGGGCGGCCGCGTAGCACAGGCCTGCGGGAGTCGCTGGTCGGGGGCCCATGATGGGGTCGCGGGGTCCGCGAGGAACGAGTTAAGGCTGCGGAAGGAGACCTCCATCGTGGTCGCAGCTTCCACAGTCGTTTCTAAGTCCTGGGCCCCCTTTTCCAGCAGTCGTTGGTGCACATAGTTAGACCTGAGGCCCGCTACAAAAACATCGCGTACCGCCAATTCCCTATGTTCAGCCGCAGTAACTGCTTGGTAATTACAGTCATTGGACAAATTGTTAAGTTCTCTTAGGAATTCGGCGAGTGATTCCGTAGGCCGCTGACGGCAAGTTGTAAACACATGGTGAGCGTAAACTTAATTAATTGGCCTTACATACATTTTTTTGAGAACTGCTAGCGCCGCAGTTTATAAACTGGCCGAGTTTAGTTGCGTTGAGATTCTATGGCTCACCCTCGCGTGCAGTAGACTCAGCTTCTGATCCTCTGTAGTTTCAGCTGTGCTTGCTTCGGCCAGGTAGGCCTTGAAGCACCGGATCCAGTGGGAGAAGATTTCTTTAGCCTCTGCATCCTGCGGGTTGCGTTCCAGGTGTCCAGGCTTGGAACCATCAATTCATCAGACACGTGTTTCCGATGCGAATCTAGGCTTTAATCGACTTACTTCAGAGCCAGCCTGTTACCTGTCGATTAACTCGTAGTGACCCAGGCTGACTCTGGACACGGATACTTATACAGCTGTACTAGGGGGAGGAGTCGTGGGCGGAACCAAGGTTGGAACCCAGTACAAGTTCCTAAGTGCTCCCAGCACTACTCCCCCTAGTGGTAGGATGGCGCTACTGCGCTTACAATAACAGTGTGAATTAGTATATATACATTCATATATTACATTCACCACACTGGTATTTTAGTTTATCAATCCCCCCAGATTCTCCAACTTCAATTCTCTTTTCCTCACCAGATTATGCCCTAATTCCATTAATATCTCACTTGCTCCAATGATGAAGCCTCCTCCACATTAGGAGGACCACATGCAGATCCCCACTCTGACTCCACCATGCTCACGCAGATCCCCATTCTGACTCCACCATGCTCATGCAGATCCCCACTCTGACTCCACCATGCTCACGCAGATCCCCACTCTGACTCCACCATGCTCACGCAGATCCCCACTCTGACTCCACCATGCTCACGCAGATCCCCACTCTGACTCCACCATGCTCACGCAGATCCCCACTCTGACTCCACCATGCTCACGCAGATCCCCACTCTGACTCCACCATGCTCACGCAGATCCCCACTCTGACTCCACCATGCTCACTCTCTTCAGCCTTCTGCAGTCATCCAATGAAGCTCAACATAAGCTCAAGGAACATTGCCTCATCTTTTTTTTAATAAACATTTTATTGAGGTATTCATGGTTTTACAACAACAACAAAATAAACAATGTGCATGAAATTATAAACATAGTGCACAAGCCGTCTCCCTCCCTTACAGGTCCCACCTTTACTAACCCCCACTGTAAACTAAGCTAAACACCCCCCCCCTCCCCGGCTGATGGTTAATTTTCCCCAAAGAAGTCGACAAACGGCTGCCACCTCCGGGCGAACCCTAACATTGACCCTCACAAGGAGAACTTGATTTTTCTCCAAACAGAGAATGCTAGCTATGTCAGTTAGCCAGGTCTCTGACGTCGGGGGCTTTGAGCCCCTCCAAGCGAATAATATCCATCTCTGGGCTACCAGGGAAGCAAAGGCCAGAATGTCTGTCTCTTTCTCCTCCTGGATTCCCGGGTCTTCCGACACCCCGAAAATCGCCACCACTGGACTCGGGGCCACCCTTGTTTTTAACACCTTGGACATGACATCTGCAAACCCCTGCCAAAATCCCCTAAGCTTTGGGCATGCCCAGAACATATGGGCATGGTTCATTGGTCCTCCCGCACACCTTGCGCACCTATCTTCTACCCCAAAGAACCTGCTCATCCGGGCCACTGTCATGTGGGCCCGGTGAATGACCTTAAATTACATCAGGCTGAGCCTGGCACATGTTGTGGACGCGTTGACTCTACTCAACGCGTCCGCCCAGAAACCATCCTCTAACTCTCCGCCTAACTCCTCTTCCCACTTGCGTTTCAACTCCTCGGTCTGCGTCTCCTCTGACCCCATGAGTTCCTTGTAAATGTCAGAAACTCTCCCTTTTCCCACCCACACTCTAGAAACTACCCTGTCCTGTATCCCCCTTGGCGGTAGGAGCGGGAAGATTGAGACCTGCCTGTGTAGGAAGTCCCACACCTGCAGGTACCTAAACTTATTTCCACTCGCCAATCCAAATTTCTCCTCCAGCTCCCTCATGCTAGAAAAGCTCCCCTCTATAAACATATCCCCCATCCTCTCAATCCCTGCTCTCTGTCATCTCCGGAACCCTCCATCCAGCCTTCCCGGGGCAAACTGGTGATTATTACAGATTGGAGACCACGCCGAAGCTCCCATCACTCCCACATGCCTCCTCCATCGCCCCCAGACCCCCAGGGCCACCACCACGGGGCTGGTGGAGTACCACGCCGGCGGGAACGGCAGAGGAGCCGTTACCCAGGTCCCCAAATTGGTGCCCTTGAAAGATGGCGCCTCCACACGCTCCCATACTGACCCTCCCCCCCCCCCCCCCCCCCCCCCCCACCACCCACTTCCTGATCATGGCTGTATTCGCCGCCCAATAATAATTACTAAAGTTCGGCGGCGCCAGCCAGCCCTCCTCCCAGCTGCACTCAAACATCCCCTTTTCATTGCTTCAAATCATCTTTTGATCAGGCACTTTACTGCCTGCCTATATCACTAACTTTACCTTTTCTGATGAAAAGACACCAACTTGAAATGTTGGGCATAATTATTTATTTATTTATTTTAAACGACAATTGAATTTTATTTACAAAAATGGAGCATCACAAAAGTTTGTTTCTTCTAGTTGGAGATCAGAGTTGTTTGGCAAATGCTAAATTTTCATTTCCTACTGCATTAGAATGCACCCTTGCTCCTTTTGTAATTTAGTCCAGCTTGATGAAGCCGATGTCTTTAGCATATTATCTGAAGCAATGGCACCACATGTTGAGGCCAGGCAACTGCGACCAGATCTAAGCCTTGCCGTCCTGCCACATACAATCATGAATGGTGGTGGACAATTAAACAACTCACTGGAGGAGGAGAATCCACAAATACCCCCATCCTCAATGGTAGGGGAGCCCAGCACATCAATGCAAAAGACAAAGCTGAAGCATTTGAAACCACCTTCAGCCAGAAATGCCGAGTGGATGAGTGCTTGTTGGAGGTTTAGCTCAGTTGGCTGGACATCTGGTTAGTGATGCAGAGTGAGGTCAGCAGCGTGGGTTTATTTTGCCATACCGACTGAGGTTAGGGCGGCATTTTGGTGAATATTTATGCTCCCAATTGGGACGACCTGAGCTTCATAACCTCCCTGGTGAACATCCTCCCTGATTTACATTCACATCGGATGATTCTGGGAGGAAACAAACTTGGACCCTACCTAAACCGGACCACTCCATGTCCAAATCCCGGCCCCAAATTGGGATGTCGAGGGCATTGGCCTTTTTCATGGATTGGATGGGAGGGGTTGACCCCTGCATCCAAACAGTAAAAAATCTTCTTTATTTTCTCCAGTTCACCGCACCTATTCCCGAATTGATTTCTTTATTGTTGACAAATCCTTCTTCCCCCTCAGTGAGAACAGCCGAATACTCGGCAATTGTCGTCTTGGACCATGCCCCTCATGTTGTTGAATTTTGCTTTGATTCTGGCCCCCCTGAGTCTGCACGTCCTCCCCCTGTGTGCGTGGGTTTCCTCCGGGTGCTCCGGTTTCCTCCCACAGTCCAAAGATGTGCGGGTTAGGTGGATTGGCCATGCTAAATTGCCCGTAGTGTCCTAATAAAAGTAAGGTTAAGGGGGGGTTTGTTGGGTTACGGGTATCGGGTGGATACGTGGGTTGAGTAGGGTGATCATGGCTCGGCACAACATTGAGGGCTGAAGGGCCTGTTCTGTGCTGTACTGTTCTATGTTCTATGTTTTGTGAGCAATCATCTGCTGCGATAACAGACTTTATCAAACTCAACAAAACAGAGTCAATTTCTCCATCAACACTATGGGAAACCCTAAAGGCCGCCATAAAGCTCACATTGTAGAAAAGGAGAGAGTGGAACGACAAAGGCTGTTGGGCTCCATCTTGGAGGTTGACCGCCAATATTCTTCTGCCCCAACGCCTGAGTTACTGATGCACAGAAAAAAACTTCCAACTTTAATTTGAATTGATCGCCACAAACAAAGCGATGCATGAGTTTACAATGTTCTCGGGGCACCTTCTATGAACATGGGGAGAAGGCGGGCCATCTTCTTGCCCATCAATTTAAGAAGCAGGCAGCCTCCTGAGAAATCACTCAGATTCAGAGCAAAGAAAGTAATCTAGTCTCAGCCCCTCACCGGCTAAATGTGGCTTTTAGTACGTTTTACTGTGAGCTATATGAGTCTGAGCCTCCTCCAGATACCGCAGACATGATGAGGTTTCTAGATGGCTACACATCCAGACTGTTGAGGAAGACAGGAAATGGGAAATGAAATCCCCCTTAAGCCTACCAGAAATACAGAAATATATTGGTCCACTGCACTCTGGCAAAGCCCCGGTCTTGACGACTTCCCACCTGAATTTTATAAGAAGTTCTCAGAGCAACTAATACCTTTAATTTTGGACATGCTCAATAATTCACTGTCTATGGTATTGCTACTCCCATCCTTGGCCCAAGCCACAATCTCGGTGCTCCTGAAAGAGGATAAGGACCCAGTGGAGTGTGGTCTTACCAACTCATTTTACTCCCTAACACCGATTTTAAGATACTGGCGAAAGTTCTGGCAAACCGGATGGAGCCATTTTTCCAAATATTATATCGGAGGGTCAGACAGGTTTTATCAAAGGTAGACAGTTATCGGCCAATGTCCGGAGTCTCTTGAACATTGTCCTGCTCCCTCGGCTGCTCGGGAACCTGAAATTACAGTAATTTTGGATGCAAAAAAAGCATTTGATAGGGTGGAGTGGAACTACCTTTTTGAGATCATGGATAGATTTGGTTTGGGCCCCAAATTCTCCTCCTGGGTTTGTTTGATATACAATTCCCTGAAAACCAACATCCGCACAGATATGACCTCCTCTGAATACTTTCTGCTAGGCAGGGGCACTAGATGTGGCTGCCCCCTTTCTCCATTGCTCTTCGCGATGGCCATTGAACCTCTGGTGATAGCGTTGAGGTCGTCAGAGGGATGGAGGGGAATACACCAAGAGGGGGTGGTGCACCGGTTCTCACTATACGCAGTGGACCTACTTTTATATAGAACAGATCCGGTCTCCTCAATAGAAAATATCATGAAGATACTCACGGGATTTGGCGCATTCTCAGGCAATAAATTAAATGTCAGTAAAAGTGAGTGTTTCCCAGTGAACTCAACAGCCTGGCTCGCTTGGTTCGCTGCCGTTTCAGCCCCTTCGCCCTCTAATTTCTGATATCTGGGGATCCGCGTGGCCCGTGACTGGGCCTTACTCCACAAACTGAACTTTTCAAGCCTCATAGGCAAGGTCAAAACAGACTTACAGAGGTGGAATAATCTCCCCCTGACTCGAGCGGGCAGGATCCAAACTGCCAAGGTGAATGTGCTGCCTAGCTTTTCATTCTTATTTCAAAGTATCTCCATTTTCTTACCCAAAGCATTTTTTATTTTGATTTGATTTGTTGTCACATGTACCGAAGTACAGTGAAAAGTATTTTTCTGCGGCCAAGGGAACGTACATAGTATGTACATAGTAGACAAAAAGAACAATCAACAGAGTACATTGACAAATGGTACGTCGACAAACAGTGATTGGTTACAGTGCGGAACAAGGGGCCAAAGCAAATACAAGAGCAGAATACAAAGCAAGAGCAGCATAGGGCGTTGTGAATAGTGTTCGTACATGGAACAGATCAGTCCGAGGGAGAGTCATTGAGGAGTCTTAATATAGCATTTGCCTGGGCAGGTAGGAGTCACACACGCCACAGCGTTCTGCTTCAGAGAGACAGAGGATTGGTTGGCTTAGTCCTCCTGAATCTCCTGTTTCTTTTATATATTTAGCGTACCCAATTATTTTTTTCCAATTAAGGGCAATTTAGCGTGGCCAATCCATCTAACCAGCACATTTTTGGGTTGTAGGGGGGAAACCCACTCAGACACAGGGAGAATGTGCAAACTCCACACGGACAGTGACCCAGGGCCAGGATTCGAACCCGGGTCCTCAGCGCCGTAGTTGAATCTCCTGTTTTATTACTGGGCTACCAACATGCAGAAAATCCTACAATGGCTAAGTGACACAAAGTCAAATTGGAGTAGATTAGAGGCATGGTCTTGTGCGACAGCCTCTTCTCTACATGCCATAATTACCCACGGGAAAATGGGTGCAAATCACTCTGGACTTACATGGAGAAAGTCCAGAGTGATTCTCTGTTTTGCAGGGGGCTAGCAGGTTCCCGGAGTGCTCCTCGCAGTTCCGGCTGCCGATACAGGGCCCTGTATTTCCAGCTGCACATGCGTGCAGAGGCCACCTGTGGTGACGGCCCCACGCAACATGGCGGACCCACACCGTGGGCCGGCCCCAACAATATAGGCCCCCTTGAGATCACGCGTGCCCACTGATCAATGGCCCCCGATCGCGAGCCTGGCCTTCCTGTTGGAATATGCACGTTTTCCCCGTGTCTGCGTGGGTTTCCTCCGGGTGCTCCGGTTTCCTCCCACATCCAAAGATGTGCAGGTTAGGTGGATTGGCCGTGCTAAATTGCCCCTTTGTGTCCAAAGAAAAAGTTGTTTTGGGTTCCTGGGTTACGGGGATAGGGTGGAGGTGTGGGCTTGGGTAGGGTTCTCTTTCCAGGGGCCGGTGCAGACTCTATGGTCCGAATGGCCTCCTTCTGCACTGCAAATTCTATGATTCTATGGAGATCACCTTCACTACCCAAGGCATCTGCCTGGATGGAAGATTTGATATCGATCTTGCATCGGGAGAAAGTCAAGTATATAAAATGGGAACAATTGATCTTGCGGAAATGCACAATAGTAATGTGGGGATTGTTTAAGGAGCACTTGCTGCGAGTGCTGAATAGTTTTATCCCACTGAGACGAGGAAGGAATGGTAAGGTGAAGGAGCCTTGGATGACAAGAGAAGTGGAGCTTCTAGTCAAGAGGATGAAGGAAGCTTACGTAAGGTTGAGGAAGCAAGCATCTGACTGGGCTCCAGAGGGTTACAAGGTAGCCAGGAAGGAACTCAAAAATGGACTGAGGAGAGCTAGAAGGGAGCATGAATAAGCCCTGGCGGGAAGGATTAGGGAAAACCCCAAGGCGTTCTACACTTGCGTGAGAAATAAAAGGATGATCATGTGAGAGTAGGGCCAATCAGGGATAGTGGAGGGAACTTGTGCCTCGTGTCTGAGGAGTTGGGGAGGCCCTAAATGAATACTTTGCTTCAGTATTCACTAGAGAGAGGGATCTTGTGGCCCATGTGGACAGTGTGAACCAGGTTAATAGACTCGAACAGGTTGATATTAAGAAGGAGGATGTGATGGAAATTTTGAAAAGCATCAGGATCGATAAGTCCCCTGTGCCTGACGGGATATACCCAACGTTACTACAGGAGCGAGGGAGGAGATTGCTGTGCCGTTGGCGATGATCTTTGCGTCCTCACTCTTCAAAGGAGTAGTACCAAATGACTGGAGGGAGGCGAATGTTGTTCCCCTGTTCAAGAAAGGGAATAGGGAAACCCCTGGGAATTACAGACCCATCAGTCTTACGTCTGTGGTGAGAAAAATATTGGAAAGGATTCTGAGAGATGGGATTTATGATTATTTAGAAAAACATAGTTTGATTAAAGATAGTCAGCATGGCTTTGTGAGGGGCAGGTCATGCCTCACAAGCCTCATTGAATTATTTGAGGATATGAAGAGACACATTGATGAAGGTCGGGCAGTGAATGTGGTGTACATGGATTTCAGTAAGGCATTTGATAAGGTTCCCCATGGTAGGCTCATTCAGAAAGTTAGGGGGCATGGGATACAGGTACATTTGGCTGTCTGGATACAGAATTGGCTGGCTGAAAGAAGACAGGGAGCGGTAGTGGATGGAAAGTATTCCGCCTGGAGGTCGGTGACCAGTGGTGTCCCGCGAGGATCTATTCTGGGACCTCTGCTCTTTGCGGTTTTTATAAATGACTTGGCTGAGGAAGTTAACGGTGAGTTACTACATTTGCCGATGACACAAAGGTTGGGGGAGTTGGTAGATAGTGTTGAGGGTTGTTGCAGGTTACAACAGGACATTGACAGGATGCAGAGCCTGGCTGAGAACTGGCAGATGGAGTTCAACATTGATAAACGTGAAGTGATTAATTTTGGAAGGTTGAATTTGAATGCTGAATACAGGGTTAAAGACAGGATTCTTGGAAGTGTGGAGGAACAGAGAGATCTCGGGGTCCACGTACATTGATCCTACAAAGTTGCCACCCAGGTTGATAGAGTTGTTAAGAAGGCATGTGGTGTGTTGGCTTTCATTAACAGGGGGATTAAGTTTAAGAGCCGCAAGGTTTTGCAGCAGCTTTATAAAACTAGTTAGACCACACTTGGAATATTGTGTCCAGTTCTGGCCACCTCATTATAGGAAGGATGTGGATGCTTTGGAGAGGGTACAGAGGAGATTTACCAGGATTCTGCCTGGACAGGAGGGCATGTCTTATGAAGAAAGGTTGAGTGAGCTCAGGCTTTTCTTACTGGAGCCAAGAAGGCAGAGAGGTGACTTGAAAGAGGTGTACAAGGTGATGAGAGGCATGCATAGAGTGGATAGCCAGAGACTTTTCCCCAGGGTGGAAATGGCTGACACGAGGCAACATAATTTTAAGGTGATTGGAGGAAGATATAGGGGAGATGTCAGAGGGAGGTTCTTTACACAGAGAGTGGTGGGTGTGTGGAATGCACTGCCAGAAAAGGAGGTGGAGTCAGAGTCATTGGGGCCATTCAAGCGACTTTTAGATAGGCACATGTACAGCAGTAAATTGAATGGGTGTAGGTTAGGTTGATCTTAAATTAGGATAAATGGTCGGCACAACATCGTGGGCTGAAGGACCTGTACCGTGCTGTACTGTTCTATGTTCTATGTCTGTACCATCAGAGGCTCGGTGGGGAGGTTCTACCAGAGATCGTCATTTCTTTCTTTAAGGATCTGGACAAGTTTGAGGGGGGGAGGAGGAGGGAGTGTTTTTTTTAAGGACCTGGACACGTTCGAGGTTGGGGAGCGGAAGGTAGTGGGTGCAGGTTAGTTCTTGGCTGTGAGGGCAGCATGGTGGCGCAGTGGGTTAAACCTGCTGCCTCATGGCGCCGAGGTCCCAGGTTCGATTCTGGGTCACTGTCCATGTGGAGTTTGCACATTCTCCCCGTGTTTACGTGGGTTTCGCCCCCACAACCCAAAGATGTACAGGCTAGGTGAATTGGCCACCTTAAATTGCCCCTTAATTGGAAAAAATGAATTGGGTATTCTAAAGTTATAAAAACAAATTCTTGGTTGCTTATGAAAGTTATTTTGTGTGTATGTTTTTGGCTACATGTATATTACTGTTTATGTTTGATAATTCGGTAAAATATTTTTAAAAAAGCAATAGTAGCCGATGCCAACGTAACTGGCAACTCTCTCCTCCCCAGAGCTTCACTGAATATACTCAGGAGGTACGGGGCAAATTCCCCCAAGAACTGTTTATACAATTCGCCTGGGAAGCCATCTGGTCCCAGTGCCGTGCCTCATTAATTTGTTCTGGTGCCATTACCAACCTCACTCCCGGCCCCCACGGCCCTTACCTGAACATTTCCCGCATTAGAACATAGAACACAGAAAATTACAGCACAGAACAGGCCCTTCGGCCCATGATGTTGTGCCGAACCTTTGTCCTAGATTAATCATAGATTGTCATAGAATTTACAGTCCAGAAGGAGGCCATTTGGCCCATCGAGTCTGCACCGGCTCTTGGAAAGAGCACCCTACCCAAGATCAACACCTCCACCCTATCCCCATAACCCAGTAACCCCACCCAGCATTAAGGGCAACTTTGGACACTAAGGGCAATTTAGCATGGCCAATCCACCCAACCTGCACATCTTTGGACTGTGGGAGGAAACCGGAGCACCCGGAGGAAACCCACGCACACATGGGGAGGATGTGCAGACCCCGCGCAGACAGTGACCCAAGCCGGAATCGAACCTGGGATCCTGGAGCTGTGAAGCAATTGTGCTATCCACAATGCTACTGTGCTGCCCTTAAGAACAAATTAATCTACACTCCATTATTCTACCGTAATCCATGTACCTATCTAATAGCCGTTTGAAGGTCCCTAATGTTTCCAACTCAACTACTTTCACAGGCAGTGCATTCCATGCCCCCACTACCCTATGGGTAAAGGACCTACCTCTGACAACCCCCCTATATCTTCCACCATTCACCTTAAATTTATGTCCCCTTGTAATGGTTTGTTCCACCCGGGGAAAAAGTCTCTGACTGTCGACTCTATCTATTCCCCTGATCATCTTATCAACCTCTATCACGTCGCCCCTCATCCGTTCTAATGAGAAAAGGCCTTGCACCCTCAAACTTTCCTCATAAGATCTACTCTCCATTCCAGGCAACATCCTGGTAAATCTCCTTTGCACCTTTTCCAAAGCTTCCACATCTTTCCTAAAATGAGGTGACCAGAAATGCACACAGTACTCCAAATGTGGCCTTACCAAAGTTTTGTACAGCTGCATCATCTCCTCATGGCTCTTAAATTTAATCCCTCTGCTAATGCTGCGTTGCTGCCTATCGTCTCAACTGTTGGGCCAGCAGGCAACCGGCATTCGCACCATACTCATACTGGGCACCCCTTTTAAAAAATCAATTTCGAGTACCCAATCCATTTTTCCAATTAAGGGGCAATTTAGCGTGGCCAATCCACCTAACCTGCACATCTTTGGGTTGTGGGGGTGAAACCCACGCAAATATGGGGAGAATGTGCAAACTCCACACAGACAGTGACCCAGAGCCGGGATCAAACCTGGGACCTCGGTGCCGTGAGGCAGCAGGACTATCCCTATACTGGGCACCCTAACCCTATGAAGCTGACCCACCACCTTTCCTGTTGTCCCCTTCCTCTGCCAAAAGCCCCCTAGTCGGGGCTGCCAAATATCTGCAGTTACCTCCACAATGCCCTCCAGTAAACCCCAACTCTCTTCTCTCTCAACCCTATCCTTTGGGCCTTAAGCTAAACCACCTCGTCCAGACCACTGCCTTCAATGCCTCCCAGAACTTGGCCGCAGAGATCTTCCCGTTTTGATTAAATTCTGCATAATTCATAATGGTCAATTTCATCTTCTCACAAATTTATTTAACTGTCAAAGAGTTGACATGGAAATAAAAAGCAGCATGGCTTCTTATGCTTCGTTCTATGATTCCATAATATCATTGGACTTTAGTAATATCTACTGAAAGCAAAATAACTGGATGGGATGTTTTTGAATTAATTTGGACATTGTGGCAGCTTCAACTCGAAATGTCAGATCTGTTGGACATTACTTACACAATGTTGTTGCATCAAAACTCTATGAGCAGACACCCTGCAGTATAGCTGATTGACATTGCATGGATGGCCTCCAGAATTCCTGTAACCTGTTTTCAAGAGAAGTCAGCATCTTTTTAATCTAATCATGATTGTTCAAAATGTGTTTACTGAGATATTTCATTCATGGCCAACTGATCAACAATCACATCTGACCTATGGGTCAAAATAACATAACAGGGTTCTTGTTAACTCTATGTTTGCCAACTCACATCCAATTTCTCCATCTGCTTGATTCACCCAGTAAAATCTACAATTATATTCCTGCAGACAAACAAAATTGCACTGTTCTGTCTTCATTACACTAATTTAATGGTGTTAGTTTTATTTTAACCCTTGTTTTTGATTCACCGTTGTAGCCTTTATGCTTGATACAGCTGCCCATGGCTGGGGAGATGGATGAGTATCCTCTTTCATTATGATTTAAAATTCTCACTCCTTGTTTTCCACTCTCTCCCGACAACCCCCCCCCCCCCCCCCCCCACAACACACACACACACACACTTATGTCTGTAACCTTCTCCGGCCCAACAATCTTCCAAGATCTCCGGGCGGGATTCTGTGATCCTGAGGCTAAGTGTTGACGCCGTCGGAAATGCCGTTGCGTTTCTCAACAGCTTCAACACGGCCTCAGGATCAGCAATTCTGGCCCCTACAGGGGTGCAGCACGGCACTGGAGCGATCCACGCTGCTCCAGCTGCTGATCCTGGCGCGAACTGGGTGCCACGGGGTCTGCGCATGCGCAGTGGCACCGACACCAATGCGTGCATGCGCAGTGGCACCAGCGCCAATGTGCGCATGCGCAGTGGCTCTCTTCTCTATGCCGGCCCCGACGCAACATGGCACAGGACTACAGGGGCCGGCGCAGAAGAAAGGAGGCCCCCAGCCAGAGAGGTCGGCCACCGATCGGTGGGCCCCGATCGTGGGCCAGGCCACATCGTAAGGCCCCCCCCGGGTCGGAACACCCCCCCCCCCTCCCTAATAGGTCGCCCCTGGACCCTTCCACACCGAGGTCCCGCCGGCTGAGAGCAAGTGTGAATGGCGTTGACGGGACTCGGGTTTTTTACAACGGCCGCTCGGCCCATCCCAGGTCGAGAATCGGCGGTGGGGTGGTGGGGGGGGTGGGGGGGGGGGAACTCTGGTGCCGCGCCAACCACGCCGGCGCCAATGCCACCGATTCTCCGCTCTGTGGAGAATTGCGTCCCGGCATTGGGGCGGCATGGCGCGATTCGGGGCGGTCGCGGGGATTCTCCGGCCCAGCCCCGGGCTGAGAGAATCCCGTCCAACATGTTTGTGAAATTCTGGGCTTTT
Source organism: Scyliorhinus canicula (assembly GCF_902713615.1). Taxonomy (NCBI): domain Eukaryota; kingdom Metazoa; phylum Chordata; class Chondrichthyes; order Carcharhiniformes; family Scyliorhinidae; genus Scyliorhinus; species Scyliorhinus canicula. The sequence goes on from NC_052164.1 coordinate 6,669,286, forward strand.
ACATTGCCCCAATTTTAATTACTTATTGGTGGCTGTACCTTAAATTGCCAGGAGATAACGTCTGGAATTCTCTCCCTGAATCTTTTCAACTCAACTCTCTTGCTTGAAGATTCTCCTTAAAACCTACCTCTTTGACCACTTGTGTTCATATCTCCTCATTGATTTTTAGTCATGCTCTTGTGAAGCACTATTGGACATTTTATACTTTTCTTATTGGTCCATGTGTTGCGGGTTCGGTGAATTGGACATTCTGAATTCTCCCTGTGTACCCGAACAAGCGCTGGAATGTGGCGACTAGGCGCTTTTCACAGTAACTTCATTGCAGTGTTAATGTAAGCCTATTTGTGACAATAATAAAGATTATTAAAAATGGTGGCGATGAGCTGCCTTCTTGAACCACTCCAGTCCATGTGATTTAAGAACACCCACATTGCTATTAAGAACGGAATCCAGGATTTTGGCCCAGTGACAGTGAAGGAGCTTAAGAGACATTTAAAGACGCTACATGAATGAGTTAAATATGTTTAATACTTCGTTTCCCAAGGAAATGGCCAATTCTGGATCAGTTGGTGTTGAATCAGCACCGTCACAGCTTCTGATGAGCATATCTAACAACATTTAACATTTTTTTAAATGATGGACAAGATATTATTCATTATACTGGGCTTAGAGGGTTAAATTATGTGGACTGGGTGCAAAAACATGGGATGCATTCCTGAGTTTAGAAGATTGAGCTGTAATCTGTTCAAGGTTGGCAAAAAGTTGGTTTACAGGTGCAACTGATAATTAAGAAGGCAAATGGAGTTTATTTTGGGATGGAGGGATGGAGTTTGAGACTAGGGAGGTTATGCTGCAATTGTATAAGGTGTTAGTGAGGCCACACCTGGAGTATTGTATTCAGTTTTGGTCTCCTTACCTGAGAAAGGATGTACTGGCGCTGGAGGGTATGCAGAGGAAATTCACTAGGTTAATCCCAGAGTTGAGGGGGTTGGATTACGAGGAGAAGTTGAGTAGACTGGGACTGTACCCGTTGGAATTTAGAAACATATAAAATTACGAAGGGAGTATATAGGATAGGCACGGGGAGGTTGTTTCCACGGGCGGGTGAAAGCAGAACTAGGGGGCATAGCCTCAACATAAGGGGAAGTAGATTTAGAACTGAGTTTAGGAGGAACTTCTTCACCCAAAGGGCTGTGAATCTATGGAATTCCTTGCCCAGTGAAGCAGTTGAGGCACCTTCAATAAATGTTTCAAGATAAAGATAGATAGTTTTTTGAAGAATAAAGGGATTAAGGGTTATGGGGCGAGATTCTCCGCAAATGCGGAGAATTGTAAAGGCTGCCGTGGGACAGGCCGTGACCCACGGCAGCCTTCACGCCCACTTCCGGGGCCGATTCTCCGGCCCCGTGCGTCACGGCGGCTAACGCGGCCGATGATGTCGGCCGCGCATGCGCAGGTTGGACAACGCCAATCCGCGCATGCACAGTTGGTGTCTTTTCCCTCAGCCTCCCCGCAAGACGTGGCGGCTTGATCTTGCGGGGCGGCGGAGGGAAAAGAGTGCGTCCGGCAGTGGGATTCTCCGCCCGTTCCCGGCAGCGGGATTCTCCGCCCGTTCCCGGCAGTGGGATTCTCCGTCCGGTCACATCAGCAGGGTTCTCTGTCCGTTCACTCCAGTGGGATTCTCCGTCCATTCCCGGCAGCGGGATTCTCCGTCCGGTCACATCAGCAGGGTTCTCTGTCCGTTCACTCCAGTGGGATTCTCCGCCCGTTCCCGGCAGCGGGATTCTCCGCCCGTTCCCGGCAGCGGGATTCTCCGCCCGTTCCCGGCAGTGGGATTCTCCGTCCGGTCACATCAGCAGGGTTCTCTGTCCGTTCACTCCAGTGGGATTCTCCCTCCATTCCCGGCAGCAGGATTCTCTGTCCGTTCACTCCAACGGGATTCTCCAGTCAAGCTGGACTGAATGGTTGATTTAGCTGAGGACCGAATTCTCTCCTTGCTTGCAGTGGTAGTGGGGTGGACTCACAATACAGAATCCCAACCTACAGTTCAGTCATCAAATCCCTACAGTGCACCAGGAGGCCATTCAGCCCATCAAGTCTGCACCGACCCTCCAACGAGCACTTTACTCAGGCCATCTCCCCCTCCCTATTCCCATAACCCCTTAATCCCTCCTAACCGTGGGATACAGGGGGAGAATTTAGCATGGCCATTCCACTGAACCTGCACATCTTTGGACTGTGGGGGGGAAACCGGAGCATCCAGCGGAAACGCAGGAGAACATGCAAATTCCACACAGTCAGTCACGCAAGGCTGGAATTGAACCCGGGTCCCTGGCGCTGTGAGACAGCAGTGCTAACCACTGTGCAGCCAGTGCAACCAGTCCCTGGTTTAGCACACTGGGCTAAATAGCTGGCTTTTAAAGCAGACCAAGGCAGGCCAGCAGCACGGTTCAATTCCCGTACCAGCCTCCCTGAACAGGCGCCGGAATGTGGTGACTAGGGCCTTTTCAGAGTAACTTCATTTGAAGCCGACTTGTGACAATAAGCGATTTTCATTTCATTTCAGCCTCTAATCTTTGTTCTCCAGTTTTGAAGTGGGACTGCATGCAGAACCTTGTGATTTACAGACATAGCTGACCCTACTTTTTTTGATAAAGATTTATGTGCTGTTAACTAAATTTGGTTTATTATTGATTATTAAATATAATATGGCTTACTATCTAGTTGGCTAGAGGCCCGGATGCAGTAAAAAACTACTCCAGACACACTCATTTCTAATTTGTGCTAGTTTGCTTATTCCAACAATTAAAGTTTAAATCTCCCAGCAAAACCACTCCCACTACTTGCTTAACATGTACAATCGTCCTCTTCATGAATGTTACCAGAATGCCTGGACACAACTTCCTCCACAGACTTAAATCCATTTCTATTTCTTTAAACCCTTAATGTTTCCACTCCTTTCTTGCTTCTCTCTTTCTCATATATTCTCTGTTATCATCAATTTCCTGCTCTGCCATTTCCCTATTTTTCCTATAGTACCTTTAGCCTGGTATGTTTTGCTCTAGTCTTGACCACTTTGCAGCCATGTTTCATTATTGGCTAACATGCTGTACCCGCCAAGTTGAATTTTCATCCACAATTCATTCAATTTGTTCTTTATGCCCTGTGTGATAATGGAAGGATGTTTGGGACACAGATCCTAAACTTTGAACATAGAACATAGAACGATACAGCGCAGTACAGGCCCTTCAGCCCTCGATGTTGCACCGACATGGAAAAAAAAACTAAAGGCCATCTAACCTACACTATGCCCTTATCATCCATATGCTTATCCAATAAACTTTTAAATGCCCTCAATGTTGGCGAGTTCACTACTGTTGCATTGGCGAGTTCACTACTGTTGCTTCTGGTTTAATGCCCTTTAATCACATCTTCATCAGTCTAATTTATTTACCACTACACCAATTTGCACATGGCGCAGATAATACACCCAGAGGTTAAACCATTGAGATCCTGTTCTTTAATGCAGCTCCAAACAGGACCTCTTGCTTACTCTCCTTATTTGTTATCCCCACATGAATCACGACACCGAGATCCTTCCCCCTAACCATTCAATATCCTTTTAAGCTCTTCTGAGATGTCCCTTATCCCAGCAGCATGAAGACAACAGGCTATGTAGATTCTTCATTCTGCTATCCCCCCCGAGTATTGAATTACTGGGTATTATTTTCTAGAATCATCCCATGTTACTGTTCTGTATCTAATGGTGTTGCTACACTGTATCAAAGTGGATGTGGAAAAGATCATTTCTCTTGCGGGTGAGTCCAGAATGTGGGGTGTGGAGGGGGGGGGGGGGGGGGGGGGGGGGCTCTGGTTTAAAATTAGGGGTTACCCTTTTAGGATACAGATGAGGAGAACTCTCTACCTCAGAAGGTGGTGGGGGCACGGGGACATTGAATATTTTTAAGTTGGAGGTAGATAGATTCTTGGGAGCCAAGGGAATCAAAGGTTACTGAGGGTAGATGGGAATGTGGAATTCGAAATACAAACAGATTAGTTGTGATCTTATTGAATATAGTAGAGCAAGCCAGAGGGGCTGAATAGCCTACTCTGCTCCTATTTTGTACATTTGTATCAAATGATATTGCTACATGTATCTAACAATGCTGCTATATTGTACCTGGAGTGTTGTTATTTTGAGCCAAGGGAGGAGCCCAGTACAAACTCTCGAGTACTCCCAGAGCTACTCCCCCTGGTGGTCAGGTAGTGAAACTGCACTTACAATATTGATACATGTGTATACTTGGAACAGAGTGACATTGGTAACTATAATACCGTGTGAATCTCATTCACCACACCTACCCTGCACATCTTTGGGTTGTGGGGGTGAAACCCACACAGACAAGAGGAGAATGTGCAAATTCCACACGGACAGTGACCCGGGGCCGGGACCGAATCCGGGTCCTCGGTGTCGTGAGGCAACAGTGTTAACCACTGCGCCATCGTGCTGCCCTACAGATGGTGAGATGATTGACATTTCAAAACTGAGAATGATAGTTGCCCCATTTCATTCTTTGTTGGTAGGTTGAGACATTAAGGATTACGGTAAGGACTCCGTTACGCTGCCACTTTTGAAATGCAGCTACTCAGTGAAATTCAATTGTCAGGTCTGGATCTATCTTCAGAAATGCAGGAGTACCCTTGGGCACTGGGGGTTTGTGAGGGGCGGGGGGAGGGATTCCCCTTGTAATCTTACTCCAGCCCAAAGTGAAACTGCTTAAAAATAACTCAGGGAGTGTTTGTTTCTTTTAAGCACTTTAAACACTTAAACAGTGTCTTCTAGTTGGCTCACTTAACATAAAAAATTTACTGAGCGGGGGAATAGAGCTGTTCGGATTTGCATTCTGGTGTACCATCAATTGAACGCGAGACGAGTTGCTGAACAAAAGTATGGCTTTAATCTACTAGATGTTAGCCCTGCGGTTGATTACAGTAGAAGGACGACCGCCGGGAGTACTGGGTATTTATACCCCGCCCTGGAGGCGGGGTTAACTCAGCCTCTCGACCAATCGGGGAGCCGTAACATGTCTGGTCTCAACCAACCGGTCGAGAGGCACATGACCGACCAGGGCCAACGGTAAGCCGGTGTTCTGCACCAATGGCAGGCAGCTATGCTAATCATATCACCACACATTCTGTGCGCAGCATCAATAATGTACCTAATCTCTGGAATTTCCAAACATCAGCCTCTCTCCCTTTTCTCCTCTCAGGGGCTCCTTAAACCTGAACTCACTGACCAAGCTTTTGGTCATCTAATATAATGGGGTTGGATTTTCCGGCCGTTCCTGCTGGCAGGATCGTCTGGTCCCGCTGAAGGCGACCCCCCCCCCCCTCCCCCTCCACGGCAGCTCACCCGGCACGGGGAAATCAAACCATACAAAACACCACAGACATCGGCGAAACGGAAGTTCCTGCCTACGGCCAATGGCGAGCTGCCTCCGCCACTGGAAAACATGCTGAAATGGAGCTGGAAAACTCCAGCTTATCTCCTGTGGCTCTGTATCACGTTTTGGACATTTTCTGACATTAATATAAATATAGCAACTTTGTTGTTGTACGTATTAAAATTGGGTTGTAAAAGGGTTTGTTGAGGCAAACCAGAATGGAGATTGGAAACTAATCTGATACCGTTATAATTGCAACCATAAACAATGCCAACTCGCGACCCATTATTATTATTCCCATTTTCTGCCAAACAACTTCCAGGGAAACCAAAATCTTTAGGTTCCAGGGTCAGAAAGTTAAAGTTTAAAGAATTGACTGAAGGGCAGCAACAGGAGTAGAGTCTGTGGTTATAGTCTGCATGAACACAGGGCCTGGTTTGGACACAAAGACTGAAAGCTCGATCTGTGGATTGTTACGCATGGCCATTGTTAGTTGGTGGAATGATTTGGTTGGTTAGTTTTGATAAGAAACGGGATTTTATGAAGAGAGAGGTGCCGTCCTTTCCCAGGTTGCCGTCCTTGGGCTTGCAAGACAAGGTGCTGTCGAAGGGGGAGATAGGGGACGGGAAGGTCTACAAGGAGCTGATGGATTTGGAGGGGGCCCCGGTGGGGGATATAAAGCAGAAGTAGGAGGAGGAGTTGGGTGGGGAGGTGAAGGCCAGGACGTGGGAGGAGGCCCTGAGGAGGGTGAATATGTCCTCATCGTGTGCGAAGCTAAGCCTCATTCAGTTTAAAGTCATTCACAGGGCACATATGATGGTTATGCGGATGAGTAGTTTTTTTGAGGGGGGTAAAGGGTAGGTGTGGATGGTGCGCGGAGAGGTCCATGAATCATGTCCATATGTTTTGGGCATTTGTGAAGCTAAAGGGATTCTGGCAGGGGTTTACAGATGTAATGTCTAAGGTGTTGCGGATAAAGGTGGCACCGTGTCCATAGGTAACGATATTTAGGGCGTCAGCAGATCCAGGAATTCAGGGGGCGAGAAAGTCCGATGTTTTGGCCTTTGCCTCCCTGATAGCCCAGAAACGGATCTTATTTGGATGGAAGGACTCGGAGCTGCTGGAAGCGGGTGTGTGGGTGATCGACCAGGCAGAATTCCTAAGGCTGGAGAAGGGGGTCATCCTGAGGGGGTCGGCTGATTGGTTCACTCAGAGGTAGAAGCCATTCATTGACTTCTTTAAGGATTAAGGAGCCAGTAAGGGGGTAGAGGGTTAAAATGGGGAAGGCAGAATGGGAGGACGGGGCATGATTGGGGAACGTGGGTGGGAGTGGGTGTTGATTATTTATAATGTATAATTTTACTTCTGCTTCGGTTTGTTTTTATGAAAATGCCTGAATAAAATATATTTTAAAAATTTTTTGATAAGAAACAAAACTCCACCATACAATCTCCCGCAGCCACTCTTACGTTCTTATGAAGGGTAAGTGGTGCCTAGTCAGACAAGACTAAGTAATAAAAGGAATTTTACATCAGCTTTTCCTTGGGTTCAATATCACCATTCACCCTTGTAATTGGACTTGACATTCCATGCATGTTTCCACATATAGCAGAGTCCAAATCTATAAATCGAAGATACTAATACATCCAATAGGGAATTCAGGAGAATCCTTATTAATAGAGAGGTGAGAATATGGAACTCTGTATCTCATGGAGTTGAGGCAAACAGATGCATTTTAAGGACATGCTTTATAAGTACAGAAAGGATAAAGGAATGAAGGATATGCTGCTAGGGTGACATGAAATAAATATGATGTGGAGATGCCGGCGTTGGACTGGGGTGAGCACAGTAAGAAGTCTTACAACACCAGGTTAAAGTCCAACAGGTTTGTTTCAAACACGAGCTTTCGGAGCACGGCTCCTTCACCTGAAGAAGGAGCCGTGCTCCGAAAGCTCGTGTTTGAAACAAACCTGTTGGACTTTAACCTGGTGTTGTAAGACTTCTTAATGAAATAAATAGAGTGAGAGGGGATTCGTGTTGAGCATAAATTGATGGACCGAATGGCCTTTTTATCTGCTGTAAATTGAAAGTAATTTCATTATTGAGCCCAGTATTTGCTTAAATACTAATGTGACCCAGGAATTATAACAAAAAAATTGAAACTATGTACACCTGCTGTGAGACATGTCATAAGCCAGCAAATGAATTCTCTTCATGAAGGGCTGACCTGGACAAGGCACAGCTTCGGACAACTAACTGATCTGCTTACATAAAATGCATGAATGAACGGTAGCCAGTTTTCACCTTGAGAATAATTTCTTTCCCTACACTCCTTGGGTTTATGAAATACAAAAATGCACAATTTGTTTTCTCTCTAAACATTAACTTCCTTAGTCTAGCCCTTCAAATCTGAGCGGGTCAGATTTTATAATGCAGATATACTTCCCCTGAAATCACAATGCACTCTGTGAATGAGAAGAAGTGGCTATTTTATCTGCCCCAGCTAATATCTTGAAGATCAAGGCCGTCAATCAAAATTGCTACCCTAAGGTGTGAGCCTATCCTTTGATGTGGAACCGGGAGTCTTGCCAAGTCTCTGCCCAGCTAAGCCTCCTGCTGTGTAAATGGAGTAGAACAACTTCTGGAGCATCAGTAGTCACAAGGAGTCATCTTCTCACAAAAGCACCAGATGTTTAAGATTATACATGTCAACCTTCCTCAGAATAACTTATTAACACTTCAAATCACTATAGTAACCAGACTGGTTCCAGGCTGCCTTGCTTACCATTGAGAAGAATGCTGTGTGCAAGCTTGGCAGTTAACCTTTTCTGTGCTGAATCTAGCATTACAGAAACAGTGTCAGTTAAAATAATCCATCAGATGTAAATAAAAAATCAATTTTACCACATTTATGATATTTAAGAATTGCAAGTCTTTGCACATCCATGCTTTAACATCCAAATTAATTGATTAGGAATGCACAGGCCAGAGAGAGGAACCATCCTTTGGCCTTGTTACATACAGTATCATGTAGCATCAACACCTCTGCGGCCTCCATCACTGATAGTCTCTCCATTCTCCTTTCTCTTACAGATCCATATTCCCTGCACCCAGCTCCTCCACCATTATCTTTCACCCCTGAAGTAGGTTTGCCAACTCCAGCTGGATACATTTCCAGAGACATTGGCAGAAGTGACGTTATGGAATCCCGGTGGGGGGGCGTGAGTGGGTGAGCCCACCCAGAGGAGAGCTGGTTTAGCTTAGTGGCTAGACAGCTGGTTTGTGATGCAGAATAAGGCCAGAAGTGTGGGTTCAATTCCTGTACCAGCTTACCCAAACAGGCGACTCGGGGCTTTTCACAGTAACTTCATACTTGTGACAATAAAAGATTATTATTATTAAGTTCAAAGATACAGACATGAGCAGGAAATGAAAAAAATGAAAATCGCTTATTGTCACGAGTAGGCTTCAATGAAGTTACTGTGAAAAGCCCCTAGTCGCCACATTCCGGCGCCTGTCCGGGGAGGCTGGTACGGGAGAGCAGGGTTTTCTTTGATGCACATAAATGAACAAAAGTATTTTGAATCGGTATCCTTATTTAGAATTGGTTTATTCAGCAATGATATACCTAGTTGCGCACTGGAACCGTGATCAGATGATGTCCTTTTAATGCAGCAGCTCCTGAATCCTCACCCCCTCCCCCGCTCTGAAGAAGTCACACAGACTCAGAATATTAAGTGTTTTTCTCTCGCAACAGATGCTTCCCAACCTGCTGGGTTTTTCCAAAATGTATTGTTTTTATTGATCACTCACTCACCTACGTACCTACTGTGGTGAATGTGATTCACACTATATATAGTTGCCAATATCACTCCATGTATATATGTTCGTTATCTACCCATTGTAAGTGCAGTTGCACTATCCGACCACCAGGGGGTGTTGCTCTGGGAGTACGTAAGAGTTTGTACTGGGCTCCTCCCTTGGCTCCGCCCATGACTCCTCCCCCTGGGACTGATGTATAAAGATCAGTGCCTTAGAGCCAGCCTGCCATTTCACCTGAAGTTCAACGACTAATAGGCTGGCTCTATTGTAAGTGTATTAAAGCCTCTGTTCAGATCCAACTACACGTGTTCGCTGAATTGATGGTTCCATCAATTTAATACACTTAAGAAGCTGCCGAAGTAAAGCATGGAATCCGCTCTAAAACCAGGACGTCTAGAACTCGATCCGCAGGATGCAGAGGCGAAAGAAACCTTCTGCCACTGGCTGAAATGTTTTACGGCCTACCTGGCCGAAATCAGCACCGCTGAAACTACGGAGGAACAAAAGCTCAGCCTACTGCACGCGAGGGTAAGCCACAGAATTTCTACACAACTAAATCCAGCCGGTTCCTACACCGCTGCGCTGGCGATTTTGGACAAAATGTATATTAGGCCCATGAACGAGGTCTTTGCCCGCCATGTGCTCACGACTCGCCGACAACGGTCTACTGAAACTTTAGCTGAATTTGCACGCGAGTTGAACAATCTCTCAAATGACTGCAATTACCCGGCCGTAACCGCGGCCGAACATAGGGAGCTTGCTGTGCGGGATGTTTTTGTAGCGGGCCCTCGATCTAGCTATGTACGCCAGAGACTATTAGAAAATGGGGCCCAGGGCTTAGAGACTACCGTAGAGGCTGCTATCACAATGGAAGTTTCCTTCCGCAGCCTCAACTTGTTTCCCGCGGACCCCGCTAACCCCGCATGGGGCCCCGACCTGAGGACCCCCCAAGCCTGTTCCGCAATGCCCCCCAGCTATCGCGCTGCCACAGCCAGTCCTACTGTCCCAGTCAACTACTCAAACTATCCAGCTGCTCCAGCTAATTACTCAGCTCCCCCAGCCTCAGCTCGCCAAGCCAGTTATTCAACTGCTCCAGCCTGCCACTTCTGTGGACAAAGCCAGCACCCGCGCGGCAACACTGGTCAGCCCGATCCGCGACCTGCAGCAGCTGCGGGAAGAAAGGCCACTATGCTAAAGTGTGCCTCGGCAGAAGGGCCCCAGCCCTCAACACCCCAACAGCGCCCCCCAGCACCAGCAGGCCCGCGGGGCCCGAAACGCTGCGGCCTGCGCTCAGGCTCCGCTCCCTCCCGCCACGTGCGATCCATGGGGGCCGCCATCTTGGCAAACCTCCACCATGTGGCCGGCCACGTGCGATTCATGGGGGCCGCCATCTTGGACGCCATCTTCATCACCACCCTCCACGTGCAATCCACGGGCCCTAGCTGCATCCCCAGACTCAAACAGCTCATCGGAGGAGTACGACCTCCCCGGGCAGTCACCACATAGCCCGCAACTCAGCGCAGTGTTCCTGCATCAAGCTCACCAGAACGCAGCGGCATCTACTCGACAGGACGCCCAATCGGAAGAATTCGACTCACCCGGGCACCCACCACGCGGCCCGCAGCTCAACACGGTCACCCTCGACCAATCTCGCCCCAAGCATCTGAGAAATTCGATGACGGAGGTCCAGATCAACGGGTACAACGCGTCGTGCCTCTTCGACTCCGGGAGCACAGAGAGCTTCATACACCCAGAGCTGGTAAGACGCTGTTCCCTCCCTATTTATCCCGTCAACCAAACTATCGCCCTCGCTCCAGGCTCCCATTCCATCCAAATCCAAGGCCGCACTACAGCAACGCTAACGATTCGAGGCGCTAGCTATTCCAAATTTAAACTGTATGTCTTGCCCGACCTCTGTGCGCTACTCCTCTTAGGCTTGGATTTCCAATGTAATCTCAAGAGTCTCACCCTCAGCTTTGGCGGGCCCCTGCCCCCACTCACTATCTGCAGCCTCGCCATGCTGCGCATCGCCCCCCCTCCTCTCTTCGCCAACCTCACCCCGGATTGCAAACCGGTAGCCACCCGCAGCAGGCGGTACAGCCTGCAGGATAGGGTATTTATCAAAACGGAGGTCCGAAGGCTGCTCAGTGAGGGGATCATAGAGGCCAGTAACAGTCCCTGGAGAGCTCAGGTGGTGGTCGTCAAGACCGGGGAAAGATTCCGCATGGTCGACGATTATAGCCAGACCATCAATCGCTTTATGCTCCTAGACGCGTATCCCCTCCCCAGAATAGCAGACATGGTAAACCAGATCGCCCAATATCGGGTATTTTCCACGGTGGATCTGAAGTCTGCATACCACCAGCTCCCAATCCGCCCGGAGGACCGCCACTACACGGCGTTCGAGGCCGATGGCCGCCTCTTCCATTTCCTCCGGGTTCCCGTCGGCGTCACTAACGGGGTTTCGGTGTTCCAACAAGCAATGGACCGAATGGTAGACCAGTACGGGTTGCGGGCCACGTTTCCGTATCTGGATAATGTTACCATCTGCGGCCATGACCAGCAGGACCACGACGCCAACCTCCACCGTTTTCTCCAGACGGCCCAATAATTAAACCTTACATATAACAAGGAGAAATGCGTGTTCCGCACAAACAGACTAGCCATCCTCGGCTACTTCGTGGAGAACGGAGTCCTGGGCCCAGACCCGGACCGCATGCACCCTCTTAGAACTCCCCCTCCCCCATGGCCCCAAGGCCCACAAACGGTGCTTGGGGCTCTTTTCGTACTACGCCCAGTGGGTCCCCCAATATGCGGACAAAGCCCGCCCACTCTTCAAGGCCACACTATTTCCCCTGTCTGCTGAGGCACGCCAAGCCTTCAGCTGCATCAGGGACGACATCGCCAAAGCAGCCATGCGCGCGGTGGATGAATCCACTCCCTTTCAGGTTGAGAGCGGCGCATCAGAGGTAGCGCTAGCAGCCACTTTAAACCAAGCAGGGCGGCCCGTTGCATTTTTCTCCCGTACCCTATCCGCTTCAGAACTCCGACACTCCTCAGTCGAGAAGGAAGCACAAGCCATCGTGGAGGCTGTCCGTCACTGGAGGCACTACCTCGCAGGTAGGAGGTTCACCCTCATTACCGACCAACGGTCGGTTGCCTTTATGTTCGACAACTCGCAAAGGGGCAAAATTAAAAATGACAAAATTCTTCGGTGGAGGATTGAACTCTCCACCTACAATTACGATATCAAATATCGACCGGGGAAGCTCAACGAGCCCTCGGATGCCCTATCCCGCGGGACATGCGCCAGCGTGCAAATCAGCTGCCTAAAAGCCATCCACGATGACCTCTGCCACCCAGGGGTCACCCGGCTCGCCCACTACATCAGAGCCCGAAACCTGCCTTTCTCCAACGAGGAGGTAAAAGCGGTCACCAGGGACTGCCCGATCTGTGCGGAGTGCAAACCGCACTTCTATTGACCAGACAGGGCCCACCTGGTCAAGGCATCTAGGCCCTTTGAACGCCTTGCGATCGATTTCAAAGGGCCACTCCCTTCCACTAACAAAAACATTTACTTCCTTAACATTATTGACGAGTTCTCCCGATTCCCCTTCGCCAGCCCATGCCCCGATATGACCTCCCACACAGTTATTAGGGCCCTGCATAGTGTCTTCACCCTGTTCGGTTTCCCCAGCTACGTGCAGAGTGACCGGGGTGCGTCCTTTATGAGCGATGAGCTGCGTCAGTACCTGCTCGACAAGGGCATCGCCTCGAGCAGGACTACCAGTTACAACCCCAGGGGGAACGGACAGGTGGAGAGGGAGAACGCGACGGTCTGGAAGACCGTCCTACTGACCCTCAGGTCCAGGAAGCTCCAAGTTTCCCAATGGCAGGAAGTCCTCCCTGACGCGCTCCAAGCAATTAGATCCCTCCTGTGTACAGCTACCAACCAAACCCCCCCACGAGCGGCTCTTCATTTTTTCAAGGGGCACTACCACAGGGGTCTCACTTCCGGCGTGGCTGAGGACGCCAGGCCCGGTTCTCCTCAGGAAGCACGTCAGGGCGCACAAAACCGACCCCATTGTTGAAAAGGTGCGCCTGCTTCATTCCAACCCACAGTACGCATTTGTTGAGTTCCCGGACGGTCGCCAGGACACAGTATCCCTCCGGGACCTGGCACCCGCTGGATCCAGCCCCCCATCTACCCCCACCAAGGAACTCCTTTCCCCGTTCCCTATGCGGCAGCCCCCTTGCGCCCCTGATTCTGCGAGCTCACCCCACCAGTCCCAAGCGCCAGCACCAGCCCGCCCCCCCGTGCCCCAGTCTCCATTCGACCAGGAGGTGTATGAGGCTCGGACAAGACTCGCCCCGGAGCCGGCAACCGTACCCCAGACCTCGACGCCCGCCCAGCCACCGCAAGAGGCTGCAACCCCGGTGCTCCGCAGATCAAAACGGACAATTCGTCCACCGGACAGACTGACTCTTTGAGCCATCACCCCCGCCGGACTTGAGTTTTTAAACAGGGGGTGAATGTGGTGAATGTGATTCACACTATATATAGTTGCCAATATCACTCCATGTATTTATGTTCGTTATCTACCCATTGTAAGTGCAGTTGCACTATCCGACCAGCAGGGGGAGTCGCTCTGGGAGTACGCGAGAGTTTGTACTGGGCTCCTCCCTTGGCTCCGCCCATGACTCCTCCCCCTGGGACCGATGTATAAAGATCAGTGCCTTAGAGCCAGCCTGCCATTTCACCTGAAGTTCAACAACGAATAGGCTGGCTCTATTGTAAGTGTATTAAAGCCTCTGTTCAGATCCAACTACACGTGTCCGCTGAATTGATGGTCCCATCACCTACCTCAGGTTTGGCTCCATCCCTGGGACTGGGTGGAGCGTTCTGTCTGTGCAGCTCCATCCCTGGGACTGGGTGGAGCGTTCTGCCTGTGCAGCTCCATCCCTGGGACAGAAACCCCTGTGCCTGCTTTCTGTAGACGTGTCAATTCCCCCACCTACTCACACCACACTCACTTCACAGTTGGCCCAGGGAAGCTGTTGAGCAGTTCTCCGATCCTCCTGCCAAGCAAACCAGGACCTAGAGACACAATGGTCACCATTCGGGGCAGCACGGTGGCACAGTGGGTTAGCCCTGCTGCCTCACGGTGCCGAGGTCCCAGGTTCGATCCCAGCCCTGGGTCACTGTCCATGTGGAGTTTGCACATTCTCCCCGTGTCTGCGTGGGTCTCACCCCCACAACCCAAAAGATGTGCCGAGTAGGTGGATTGGCCAGGCTAAATTGAATAAATATGGTTATTAAAACTTAGAAGAAGGAAATCTTATATGACAGAAATGTTGAAAAATGCTTTTTAGCCCATGATGGGTTATTGTGACTCACACTTATCCTGTAATGCTAAATTCAGCATAAAAGTGGTTAACTCTCAAGGCTACAGTCTGTATTACTTCTCAATAGTAAACCAACAGCCTGAAGCCAGTCTGGTTGCTATAGTGATTTGAAGTGTTAATAAGCTATTCTGAGGGAGGGTTTGGTGACTGGAGGTGAAAAACAATTGTAGAATTTTACAGTACAGAGGCCATTCAACCTCTTATCCTCTGATTGCTATCTGCAAGAAATGTCCATTTATTCTCCTTCCCATATCACCATGCATTTCCACTGAAGCTCATTGTGTGATGAGTGTGGTGGAATGTTAAATCAGGGAGTGAAAGGTCTTCTCCAGTCTCTCTCGTTCAGAGAAAATAAAGGTGTGCACCTAATAGCTTATTTCATTCCTTCAGGACATGTCAATGAAACACTTCCACTGCAGTCACTTGGGGCACAGCAGAAACAGCAATGTGATAATGACCAGATCTGCTTTTCAATTCTGTTGGTTGAGGGATAAATATTGATCAGGACACTGGGGAGAACTCCCCTTCTCTTTTAAGTGTTAAAGGATCTTTTACATCCACCTGAGAGAGCAGAGAAGGCTTTGATTTACAGACTCGGCAAAAAGACTGCACCTCTGACCCTTTAGCGCGTCTTCAGTACTGCACTGAAGTGCCAGCCTGGACTATGTGCTCATATCTCTGGTGTTGGAGTCGAACTCATGACCGTCTGAGTCAGACATGAGAATGCTCCCCACAAAGCCATGGAATTGCATTGTCATTTATGAGTCATGGTGATTTGAAGAATTCTCCAGAGTGAGGTTGTGGATGAATTATGTGACTCATATTGTATAAATCCAGATGATCCAATGAAAAACACCAGCAAGTTTCAGTATTACAGACAGTTTGGCATTTACCCATGAGGTAATCAGCAATGCCAACAATTGATAATTCAATAATAAATACACTCTTATCACTGGCAGATACCACGGTCAAACTTAGGAGATATAATCAATTTGTGTAAATATACATTTGAATAAAAGTTTTCTGCCAGAGTTTGTTTGCATGAAGTATAAATGAATGATTATATGGACTGGGGGAGAATGAAAAGCAACTTTTCAAAAATAAATTTGGAGTACCCAATTCATTTTTTCCAATTTAGCGTGCCCAATCCACCTACCCTGCACATCTTTGGGTGGTGGGGGCGAAACCCACGCCGACACGGGGAGAATGTGCAAACTCCACACAGACAGTGACCCTGGCCCGGGATTGAACCTGGGACCTCGGCGCATGAGGCAGCAGGGCTAACCCACTGCGCCACCGTGTTGCCCTGACAAGCAACATTTTAATGTTTGGGAGAGACTTGAGAAATGGCCAGATTTTAACAGAGGAAACTTGAATTTCATGACGGATGATGTGGTTCAGTCTGGAGTATGCTTACCTGGGAGTCTGGCTGGCACAAATGCAGTACAGAGTGAGTGCTACACTGTTGGAGATTTCTGGTGTGATCTACCCAAATGAGAACAGAGTCCCATTGCGCGTGACCCTCGGAGCACCGAGAAACACCACGCTATCGAACAGTCATTCAGGTAGATCGAGGGCCTCAGTGAGGATCGCCCGGCCGAGGCCACATTCAGTTCTGTTTTCTGCACTGAGGGTCTCCGCTTGCAGGAATTCCTCATTGCAGGGAGAGATCGGTATTCCATTTTTAAATGGCCTTGTGAATTCTGAACCCCGCCCAACCCCAACTCACCTATAAGGGACTCATGCAACCCCCCACACTCAAGCAGGGCATGCCCAGGCCCAATCCCCATCACGCAAACAAATGCCAACTTGGCACCCTGGTAGTGCCAGGCTGGAGCCCAGGTCCCCTCTGTGATCCCCTGGGAGACCCCAACGCTTTCCATTCCGTCGGGTCCCCATTTGTGGAGACCAGCACTGAACGCCCCTCGCCCGAGGTCTCAAAGGCGAGGGGGTTAGATCCCACACCTTGGATAGAGCAGGGGAGTGCTTATTAGAATGAGACTAGCTGTCTCACTCTAATATGCAGATTTGCCAGAAAGTGATGGGTGGGATTCACATTGCGACATCCCACAAGATCGCGTTAGATCTCGTGAGGCGTGGCGAGCCTTGTACCTCCCGGAAAGGGACATTCCGGCATCTACCGGCTGAGCTGCTTTTTGGGTACAAAGCGGCCGGTAGATCTCGCCTGTCATCCTTTGGATTAGATTAGACCAGGCTTGTTCAACACGTGGCTTGCGGGCCACCATGAGACCTGCCAGGCCTCCCTATCTGGCCCCCGTATTCACAACCTTTCAAAAAACTGGCTGCCTTGTGGCTCACCCTCCGGGATATTCAGGGGAACAGAACACCCCTCCTGACCTCCACCGTGTCCAGGAGCCTCCGCAGGTCAGTGCCCTGAATCTTGGGGCTGGTCTCCTCGGCGCCATTATTGTGAACTGCCTGGGGTTGGCTGAACAAGTGCAACTTAAATGCTGCTTGAACCTGTTAGCGGGGTGCTGGTGAGCGCGATCCCGGTGAATCAGCTGGCGAGCCATCATTTGCCGCGAGAAGCCTGTGAGGCTTTGTCAAGTGGAACAATTAACGTTGATTTGTGTTGCTGGCCTCGTTGTACCAAGCACCGGGAAGCCCACGGCAATTCCTGCTCACTACCACACTTAGCAATTTTATGGACAATCACGGCCCTAGGGTTCCCCTTTGGGAATCGAGTTTGCAGAAATTTGCCCACATCCTTGTAATGAATACACCACTGCAATCTTAACTACATTGAAATTAATTTGCTTATTGCACACCCATGCTGCTAGTTTATTAACATCTACCTGTGTCTGTCTCAATTCAAAACATGTTGAAATTTAATATTCACTTTTGTTTGTCACTCTGCCGATTACATTGAAACTACTTCTGAGCCACCTTGTGGCTCTCAGAGACTCTGCAATAGACAATGTTAAAGTTCGAACAGTGAAGTGTACCCTGATAATTACTAAAGCTTGCATTTGAAGTTGGGAGTGCGGGGGAACAAATAAAAGTTATGGGTACAAAAACTAGATGAATGGTTCCCGGAACATTCTGAACAGGGGACGTTTTGAATATAGGACGTCTTTGAGAGAGTTTCTCCAGCTTTCCTTTCTTTAAATTTTTAAAATTGTCATTGCACATAATTATAAACAATTGTATATATACATCCCATTTTTCTTATCCGCGTTAATTTACTTTATTGTACAGAGAAGTTTATTTTGTCTTTCATTTAATTGAACCTATATATATTTCGCCCCCATCTGGATCAGTCTACAGTCTCCCCCCCCCCCCCCCCCCCCACACTTCAGCTGAGTTTTACTTTTATTTTCAGGGAGAGGAGGGGCGATTACCCCCCTCCTCATCTCTTCGTTTGTGGTTTCCCCACCTTCTTTCTGTCTTCCCCCTCCACCCCCACTGCGCAATCCTTTGGTTCCTATCTGTCTTGGTTTTTTATTCTTAACTTACTCTCCGCTGTTGGCCTCAAACAGGTTTTGGAACTAGCCGACAAACAGGCTCCCAAATATCCAGGAAGCTTTCATCCTACCCTCGGATGGCGTACTTAATCTTCTCCAGGTGGAGAAATTCCGAAAGGTCAGCGAGCCAGTCTGCAGCTGTAGGCGGTGCTGCCAATCTCCAGCTGAGCAGGATTCTCCAGTGTGCGATTCGGGAAGCAAAGCCATGTGTGGTTCTGACTGCTCCGATACCCCGAAGATTGCTACTATCGGGCATGGCTTCACCCTCACCCCCACAACCTTGGACGTTGCCTCGGAGAAGGATGTCCAGAACCCAGCAAGTTTGGGACAAGCCCAGAACATTTGGGTGTAGTTGGCTGGGCCTCTCTGGCACCGTTCATATTTATCCTCCACCTCCGGGAAGAACCTGCTCATTCGGGTTCTGGTCAGGTGGGCTCTGTGCACCACTTTGAACTGCATTAGGCTTATCCTTGCTCAGGAAGAGGTGGAGGTATCCCTGCTCAGTGCTTCGCTCCAGAGTTCCCACCCTACCTCTGTCCCCAGTTTGTCCTCCCATTTTTGTCTGGTCTCGTCCAGTGGTGTTCGAGCTCTGTCCAGTAGCTGTCCGTATATTTTCCCCACATAGCCCCCCGCTTCTTGTTGCTTGTGCCTATCAAGTCCTCTAATAGTGTGGTTTCTGGGGCCTCGGGGTACCCTACTGTCTCTTTGCGGAGGAAGTGTTTTATTTGGAGGTGTCTCATTTCCTGTACTTTTGGTAGTTTCCACTTCCTCATCAGTTCATCCAGAGTCGCCAGTCTGTGCCCTACGTAGAAGTCCCCAACGTCAGTGTGCCCCTGTCCCGCTTCCATCTTTTGAAGGTGGTATCTAATATGGCTGGGGGGAATCTTATGATTGCCGCAAACGGGGGCCAGGGGAGAAATTTTAGTTATCCCAAAGTGTTGTCTCAGCTGGGTCCATGTTCGCAGCATGGCTGCTACCTCTGGGCTCGCTGTGTATCTTATTGAGGGGGATGGGAGTGCTACTGTAGCTAGGAAAGTGGAGTTGAGATGAGACGAGATCAGCTATGATCGTATGGAGTGGTGGATCAAGCTTGAGGGGCTGAATTTCCTACTCCTGCTCCTCGCTCTTATGGAATCAGAGATGGATAATAAACTCTGGCATCGTCAACCATGCCCTGCGGAAGAATCAAAAATGTTACAGAGCAAGGGAGGAGGGAGGGATGTCAATGTTTGAGGGATAGAGGCAAAGGTGAGAGGTGACTTGATAGAAGTATTGTGGTGATATGATTTGCATAGCTGTCTGCCATTGGTGCAGAACACCGGCTTACCATTGGCCCTGGTCGGTCATGTGCCTCTCGACAGATTGGTTGAGACCAGTCATGTGAAAGCTCTCCGATTGGTCGAGAGGCTGAGTTAACCACGCCTCCTTACCGAGGTATAAATAGTCGAAGCGCCCGGCAGTTGTCCATTTTATTGTAGACAACCGCAGGGCTACGTTCTAGCTTATTAAAGCCTAACTTTTGTATAGCAACTCGTCTCTCGTGCAATTGATGGCTCATCAAGTATATAAGATCCTGAACGGTATTGACAAGATGGACGTTAAAAGGATGTTTCTTCTTGTGGGGTGAGTCCAGAATGAGGGGGCATTGTTTTAAAATTAGGGCTCACCTTTATAGGACAGAAATGAGAATTGTTTTAGCTCAGAGGGTTGTGCGATTTTGGAACTCCCCTGCCTAAGAAAGCAGTGGAAGCAGTAGGCACTGAATATTTTTAAGGCGGAGGTGGGTAGATTCTTGTTAGGCAAGGGAATCAAAGATTATCGGAATAGATAGGAATATGGAATTCAAAACACAAACAGATCAGCCATGATCTTATTGAGTGGCAGAGCAGGCTCGAGGGGCCATATGGCCTACTTCTGCTCCTATTTCGCTTGTTCTTTTGTAAATGGAGTCCAACAAGGACAATGTGATAAATGAACAGATTCACTGTGTAGCACTTGGAGATGGCCAGAGGTCAGGGAAGGTGTTATATGAATGCAAGTCTTTCATTCCTTCCCTTCTTCTTCCCTCCCTCCCTCTCATAGGTCTGCCCAATACATGTACCAGGAGCAAGCAAACTCCACTTTGGCACCAGCAGTTCACCAATGACACGATGATGAGTCCTGAACCCATATTTGTTTCAGGATTTATACAGTATGAGGGAGCAGGAGAATTAGCCACACCAAAGACTCACACCTGTTTCTGTGGGGTCTGGCATCCCTCTCCTTCGACATCAACATCTGCACTGTGCTGTGGGAGAAAAGGCTCAATCTAACCCCTCAAGGCTTATGATATTTGTATCCTGTCTTCCTGTGCTCATTGTCCTAAACAACTTGTTTACTTCCACTTCATACATTCCTTTCATTATTTTGAAGTCTGATATCATGTCTCCCTTCAGCATTCTATTCTCCAGAGAAAATATATTCAGTTACTTGAATCAGAACCGTCAGTCAGAATTAACCTGCTGTTTGCCACAAGCTAGTAGGGAGAAATCTAAATAGGAGAATTCATAATCACAGGATACCCCAAAACACCTTACATCCAATTAAATACTTTTGAAGTGTAGTCACATTGTAACGTTGAAAACTTGGCTTGGCAGCCAATTTCTGCCTACCAAGCTCCCACAAACAGCAATGTGATAATGACCAGATAATGGGCGCGATTCTCTGAAATGGAGACAGAGTGTTCGCGCCATCATGAACGGCGTTGCATTTCACGACGGTGCGAAACGGGCGTGGGGACTACCGATTCTGGCCCCCACACGGGGCCAGCACGGCGCTGGAGCGGTTCATGCCGCTCCAGCCTCCCTTCCCGCCGGCAAATGGGCGCCGCGCCAACCCGCGCATGCGCAGTTGGGCCGCGCCAACCCGCGCATGTGCAGTTGGGCCCCGCCAACCCGCGAATGCGCATGGGACTTCTTTAGCGCGCCGGCCCTGACGGAACATGGCGTGCGGGTTCAGGGGCCGGCTGCGCAACAAAGTAGACCCGGAAGGGGAGGTTGGCCCGCCGATTGGTGGGCCCCGATCGCGTGCCAGACCCCATTGGAGGCCCCCACGGGGACAGAGCCCCCCTCTCGGCTGAGCACCAGTTGAACAACCTCCTCTGTCAGAAGGCACCGCCATCCGTGCAGCTCCCCAAGAACTGCACTAGAATATCTGAGTGCATTAAAGGAGGACCCACCATCCGTGGCTAACTAAATAATTAAGGAAAGCATTAAACTTGAGAAAAAGCATTCCACTGCAAATATTTTTCTTTTTTTTTCTTTTTAAGATTTAGAGTAGCCAATTCATTTTTTACAATTAAGGGGCCATTTTGCGTGCCCAACCCACCTACCCTGCACATCTTTGGGCTGTGGGGGCGAAACCCACGCAGACACGGGTAGAATGTGCAAACTCCACATGGACAGTGACCCAGAGCCGGGATTGAACCTGGGACCTCGGTGCCGTGAGGCAGCAGCGCTAACCCACTGCACCACCATGCTGTCCCCATCCCACTGCAAATATGAGTGTCAGGTCAGATGATTGGTCAGGACAGCAGAGAATGACTGAAAGGCTAATCAGGAGAAAGAAATTAGAGCATGAGAGGAAGCTAGCTAGACGTGTAAAAACAGAGAGTAAGAATTTCTTCAGGTATTTACACAGGAAAAGAGCAAGTAAACTGTGCAGATCCTCCAGAGGGTGACAATCAGGAGTTAATAGCAGATAATAACGAAATGTCAGGTGAAAATAAGAAATATTTTGCTTTTTCCTTCACTATAGAGAATACAAAAAATCCAGTAATGGTTGCAAACCAAGACGTGGCAGGGAGAGAGGAACTTGGCGAAATTACAACAGAGAAACTGTACTGAAAATACTAATGGAGCTACGGGCTGACAAGTCTCCGGATCCTGATGGAGTTCACCTTGGTGTCTTAAAAGAGGTAGCTAATAAGATCAGAGATGCGTTGGTGTTAATTTTCCAAAATGACTGGGTCACTGTCCATGTGGAGTTTGCACATTCTCCCCGTGTCTGCGTGGGTTTCACCCCCACAACCCAAATATGTGCAGGGTAGATGGATGGGCCTCGCTAAATTACCCCTTAATTGCTGAGGCAGAGGATCACGGAGTCGGAAGAGAATACCGGGTCAATCCCACTAATAACCATCATAACAATAATAATAATCTTATTATTATTAACATTAACACTGCAATGAAGTTACTGTGAAATCCCCTTGTCGCCACATTCCGGCGCTTGTTCGGGTACACAGGGAGAATTCAGAATGTCCAATTTACATAACAAGCATGAACTTCAGGACTTGTGGGAGGAAACCGGAGCACCCGGAGGAAACCCAAGCAAACAGGGGGAGAATGTACAGACTCCACACAGACAGTGACCCAAGCCGGGAATCGAGCCCAGGTCACTGGCGCTATGCAGTAACAGTGCTAACCACTGTGCTACCGTGCCACATTTCATACAATGATATGCAAATTGTGTTTACCCTATGTGCGGAATGGAACACATTGACGCTGCTGTCGAGACTCCGGAGAATTGAGATTTGGCATGAACCTGGCACCTGCCACGATTTTGGCGTCAAAACCAATTCTCAGCCCTGTCACCTTTCTTGATTTTCAGCATCGGCTGACGGAGAATACCGCCCATCAAGTTTTGCAATTGCTCCCCCTGGCGGTTCCCCAGACTTGGGTTTTTGCTGGAGTGACCTGTGGGCCCGATCCACTCCTAGGGCTTGCAAAGCCCTCCTCTCCGACCAGTTTTCTTAGCATTCCAGAGACAAATTCTGTTGGCTACCTACTGTCTGCGCCCTCCGGGAGCCCGACAATCCGAAGGTTTTGCCGGCGGGACCTGTTTTCTTAGTCATCCACCTTTTCCTTTAGCGTCTTATGGGTCGTCAACAACCTTGCCACCTTGGCTGCGAGCGAGGCAGTCCGCTTGTCCTGGTCGGTGGCTGCCTTCTCCAGTCCCTCACCGTAGCCTCCAGGCTCCACTCTGCTCTGTCCATTGCTCCCTTTATGGGGGCCAGCGGGGCCTCTGTTGCCAGCTTCTTTGCCGACATGAGGCCCTCTTTCGCCGCTTCTCTATGCTTTTGTAACTGGTTGGCGATCCTGTTGGAACTGCCATACTCAGTTGTGGGTTGCCACGCATGCTCCCTGTTCTGGGCTGAGTTTTTCCTCTCTTTGCTTTGGCTAGCCTTGCAGCCTGGCTTCTGGCTCATTTCACTCAGTTCAATGGTAGGTGAGGGTTAAGTTGGGGTAACTTTTTTTGTACTTTTGGTGCCCGTTTGATGGTCTACAAGGGTCCAATCAGACGTTTCAAGGCAACCGCTCAGGTCATGGCCACCACCAGAAGTCCTTATCTCAGGAATTAATGAGCCCTGTTGTTGGGTGTCCTCCCTTCAGTGGATTGGTGGGAGGGGGTCTCGTATTTCACCAGCCCCACAGGGAGATCTTTCGGGTCGTCCCCCTGGGTCTCGTGGGGGCTGTAACACAAGAGCAATTAAGAATGCTGGCCTTGCCATTGATACTCAATTCCTGAAACTTGTACCAAACTTTAGTTAGACCGCACTGTGCACAATTCTGGTCTCCATATTGCTAAAAGGATATAGTGGTATTGGGTCAAGTATAAAAAATGTTGATATGGATGGTACCAGAATGGAGAGGTTTTAACTATGAGGAAGGACTGAATAGGCGGAGGCTCTTCCTCTAGAAATCAGAAAGCTGAGGAGTGACCTGATGGAGGTTTTTAGAATTCTGATAGGGTAGCCAAACTGTGGTAAAATCCAAAACTAGGGACCACATATATAAGATAGTCACTAATAAATCCAATGGGAAATTACTTCACCCGGAGAGTGATTAGAACATGAAACTTGCTACCACAGGGAATAGTTGAGGTAAGTAGCATAGATGCATTTTAGGAGAAAATGGATAAACATATGAGGGAGAGGAAATGCCCTCAAGTCAAACAAGAAGCCGAAAAAAGAGCAAAATAGTCAGGGGAGAACGACCCAAGCTGCAGACATGAGGAGTGAAGCAGAGCAGGACAGGACGGCCAGATTGGTTTTGCCAACGCAAATGCCCGGTCCACCCGCCGATGGGACAGTGGATGGAGCTCCTAAAATTTAGGGTCTCCGGGTAGCATGGTGGCGCAATGGTTAGCATTGCTGCCTCATGGGGCCGTGGTCCCAGGTTCTATCCCGGCTCTGGGTCACTGTTCGTCTGCGTGGGTTTCGCCCCCACAACCCAAAGATGTGCAGGGTGGGTGGATTGGCCACACTAAATTGCCCCTTAATTGGAAAAAATGAATTGGGTATTCTAAATTTCTCATGGTGACGGTGAAGGCAGCCATAGTAATCTCTCTGACCCCCTCAGCTTTCTGAGGTAGAGAATTCCACAAGTTCACATCTCTCTGAGAGATGAAGTTCTTCCTCATCTCTGTCTTGAGTCACAGCTTTATTCTTAGGCTGTGACCCCCAGTTCTGGATGTCCCCAACATCGGGACAAAAGTGGCAAGGTTGGGGGAGGCCCAGGGAGCACTCAAGGGGAAGGTGGAGGACAGGAACAAATGTCCCACTACCAGAACCTCACGATTATCAGGCTACCTGAGGGAACAGAGGGCAAAAAAACCACAGATGCTAGGGAAGTTGGTCGGGGGAGAAAACATTCCCAAGCCCCCAGAAGTAGACAAGACCCACAGGTCGCTCCGACCGAGTCCCAAAACAGGAGAACACAACAGGCATCCATTGCAAAACTCCACAGATTTCAGGACAAGGAAAACCCCCATCAGGATAGTCACCTGGAGTGCCAATGGACTCGACGGCTTGATGAACAAACCTGAGGGAGAAAGACCCATTAAAGAGAAGAAAGAACTGGATAGGACAGACCTAGCAATCATGCTAAGGGATGAGGACCGCGGAGGGGGGGGGGGGGGGGGGCGATACTGGCCAGCATGGGAGGAATAATGGGTCTCCTAAAGGAGTTTGGGACCTTCTCAGGTTACAAACTCAACCTGAGCAAGAGCAAAATATTCCCCGTGAACCCGCAGGAGGGGGAAACCAGAGCTGGGAAAGTTGCCATTCCAGCTGGCTGAGACCAAATTCCGATACTTGGGGATTCAAATAGCCCATAACTGGACAGGCATCCACAAATGGGACCTGGGACGAAATTCTCCGCGGACCGGCGTGACGCCGATTTCCGGCGAGCAAAAGTGGTGCAGATGACTCCGGCGTCGGGGCCTTCTTTTAGGCCGCTAATCTCCGTTCCCGGAGGGGCCAGCATC